>NC_089745.1:55203993-55321493 GCF_040412425.1 Macrobrachium rosenbergii | reverse complement strand
CGAGATGAAGTTCATACAAGCGTGCATTCAATTAAATGGTTATATCGCAAAGTTTGTCTGTGAGCGAATGCCTTAGCTTGGTGTAAATTTATTTGAAGATAATTTGGTTGTAAGCTTAAAATATTCACGTTATTAACACACGAACACATAAATGGATATAGATGGGTTTTTGCCGTAAGTCATCTTTCCCCACTCAAAGGAGTGGCCCCATAACTTCATACCCCTCTGGTTTTTAGCTAGCCCCTGCTTTGCTCCATTGATATTGAAGGGTAGCATAAATATCAACTTCGTCTAACTTTACTTGGTGAAAACCTACCAAGTGCTAATCAGACCCAGTTTGCTTAACTTCGCCATTCTCACAATATATAAAATATATATATATATATATATATATATATATATATATATATATATATATATATATATATATATATATATATATATATATATTATAATATATATATATATATATATATTTATATATATATATATATATATATATATATAGACATTATAATATATATATATATATATATGTATATATATATATATATATATATATATATATATATATATATATATATAAATATATGTGTGTGTGTCTGTGTGTAATAGCTCTAGATGTCTATTTTTGAAAGCGTGCTTAACTTACTGAGAGCCTTTGCAATCATGATTGAAAATTACCTATTACTGTTATTTAAGGATTAATTAAGGATAGTCATTACCAGTCCATTTACAATGAAGGATTAGCACACTCAACTCAGGACAATTTTGGGTGTTGACTTCTCAAGTATCGAAGTGTTTTGAATACGGGTTGGGGATAGCAGTTAGACTTTTGTGTCCAATAAGAGGAAGTTTCATGTTTGTGATAGGTGTCATTTTTCTTGAAAAATTATTTTATAGATACACACACACACACACACACACACACACACACACACACACACACACACACACACACACACACACACATATATATATATATATATATATATATATATATTTATTTATTTATTTATTTATTTATATAAAATATGATTAAATTCACTGTAGGAAATTGCTGTAATTGCGCCGTTCTTTAACGTCTGTATCTATATAAAAAAACTTGTGTAATTATACTTGTTCGTTTCTTTCTTTACTTCTGTTTTTAGGGCAATTTTTATTTCAGGTTAAGGAAGCGCCGATGCAGAATCGTCTGATAACTTTGCTGAATTGCTAGGTGGAACTAAATTTCGAATGGCGATGGATCGGATGGAACTGGCAACAAGCTAACTGGCAAAGAATAATAATAACAATAATAATAATAATAATAAATGGTGGGGATATTTTTGCCGATGAGATTTTGTCTTGACTTTTTTCTTTTGAAACATTACATGCGAATGGTATTCTCTCTCTCTCTCTCTCTCTCTCTCTCTCTCTCTCTCTCTCTCTCTCTCTCTCTCTCTCTCAGTAAACCATATTGTTACTGATGGTTTTGCATGTCAGTCATTATTTTCATTCCTCTGTTACAAATGGCTCTTGTTAATCAATTGCATTAACATTCGTGAGCAATGCTTTTACTTTATTTTTTCCTCTCTTCGTGTAATGCATTTCCATTTCACTTTTACACGCTTTTATAGCCATGAATTTCCACTGAATTCTGTTCCCATTTGTCCATAGCTTTCTTCCATTCAACCCCGAAAAAAAATCCGAGTTTTTCTTTCTGTGTAATTATTGCTTGCACACACTAGTCCACGAACTTGGTGTATCCAGTTGAAATGAACTTACTGACACCAGTGTGATGTGAAAATACATCGATGAAGGATGGTATTGTTGCACCCAGTAAGAGTATATGAGTGTATCTTGAAACGTATGGGCACTTTTATGTCTACGGTTGCTTTCTCTGCATGCGTCGATGGCTCCTTGTATCGATGTTGATAAGTTATCCTAAATTTTGCGTAGAATGATCCCAATTTCTACATGTTATATTTTGCTGGGCTGGTGTGTCTGATGGCGTTCAAAAAAAAAAAATAAATAAAACTTAATATGATTATCCGCTCCATACGCATCTGAACCGAATTATACTCAGCACGACGCGTATATTATGATTGATGGTGATGATGAACGGATCATTAGAAAAAGGGGTGGGCTGGAATTCAGTCGATTACTTAAGTAACACTGTTGCAGCAGCTCCTCTGCTTATCCCTCCCACCCCTCCCCCACTCTCTCTCTCTCTCTCTCTCTCTCTCTCTCTCTCTCTCTCTCTCTCTCTCTCTCTCTCTCTCTCTGTATGTATGTATGTGTGTGTGTGTCGCTATATGGAATATAAGACTTTAGCCCTGAGAAAAGTAGGGGAAAACAATTACCTGGAATATGTTTTATCAAAAGTCTAGTTCATTGTAATTGGGACTTCATCAAAGATTCCGTTGTTTAGCATCTATCTTGTGATCCATCAGAAGACAGGAAGAGGCTGTTGAATAAGATGAGCATTGATTCAGAAGGACTGACAGCGACAGTGTGTGCAATATTAATGGACTGACACGCACAAGCTACCATACTGATGAATACTGAAGACTGAGAGAGGCAGGTGAGCAGAACATACAGCCTTTATTGAATGAACTGCATTTTGTAATCAGCACCAGAAACATCAAAGAAGCCGCAAAAGGAGAACAAATGACGAAAACATCATGGAGAAACAAGGAATGAAAGGAGGCTCATTAAGATTGAAACGATTTCAAAGCACAAGTGGAGGGCCGCTGTAGAGGAGATGGGAGACTTTTTCATCATTGATCCTTTATATGTGATGTCATTCAATCGGAAGGTCTATTTTCTCGAGTAATCAAGGAGAATCAGGAGTTAGTTCATTTCGCCTCCATCCATCTTCATTACTCGGGCGATGGAGATCAGGATTTTAGAGAGGGAAAGAGACGCTAACATTGTGCTTTCCTGAACTCCTACCATTCGGGATTTTTCATTTTGCCTTTTTTCAGTCATTTCCGAGGGAAGCTTTTCCCTCTGTTTGATTGCGCGTTGTTTGGAGGTGTTTGTTTTGAGAAAGAAGCGTCGTTGTTGATGCGGCCTCTCTTTGGCAGTTATTGGCCCGTCTTTGTTTTTGTTTGCTTCCAAGTGGTAATTTGTTTGTCGAGGGGCTTCACCCACCACTTTATTGTGGTTTCCTTTGTTTTCTGCTCATTTTCTTCACTTGCGAACCCTTCTCCCATTATTTTAATCATTACTCTCCAGCTAAGTAAAAGGTTATATACAAACATTTTTCTAAAACTTTCAGGTTTAAGATCAGTTAAGGAATTTCCATTAGTGCTCTTAATTATACTGTTCGCACTTCTTGTTTTTTATTTCTTTTTTTCTGTTACTTTTAATTGATATTTCCTCGTGCAATTTCAGTTATACCCAGTTGCAGTTTATTTTGAAGAATAATCACTATTTCCCCCTTGTTTTTGGAGGATGTATTGGGCTGGAAAATGTTGGTTTTCGTAGGGTTACTGTTGTTTTCGGAAGGTCTATTCTGTTTTCCTTTTTCTGTCCACCTTACGGATATCTGAATGTGAACAGAAACGGCTCTTAATATCCCTGTCTGTATTATATCTTTCCCTTTTATGGAACTGATGGTATTAAAAGAAAGTGGAAAGTTGCATTCATAAGTCAAAATTATATTATATTATATTATATTATATTATATATATATTTATATATATATATATATATATATATATATATATATATATATATATATATATATATATATATATATATATATATATATATATATGCATTTAATATACATATACTGTATATATTTATTTCATACATATATGCATGTGTATCAATCAATTTTTGTCACATACACACGTGATTATTTTTTATTCGAAAATATCAAGCCACAAATATCGCTTAATATCGAATTCACTATACCTTCGGAATAGCGTATTTACAAAGGAAATTATGACTGATAAGTGCTTGTACGCCGGCCAGGATTCGAATCGTGGCCTCGTTTAGAAACAACAATAGACAGTGACTTTTTCCACAGCATACAATATAATAAACGTTCTTTCAGAGATCTTACGAGCGACTTGTACTCGAATAAAAAAGAAAGTTCATAGAATAAAATTACGTTAAACATGTGAGGATCCAAAGCATATATCTGAGCACGATCATGGATGAAAATAAAGTCACAAGTTTTCAGAAGACAAAATGAAGTATTTTCATCTGAGACATAATTGGAATACGTTAGTATGATTAGGCAGTAGAAACAAGATCTCACAAAAGACATAACGTATAGAAGAACTGCAGCTGCCAAGACCTTGCCCAAACAAGGAGACACTGCTTTCTTTATAGGGTGGCCGGGAAGGCGGACTGTAGGTCTGGGAGAAAAGCCACTTCTTTTAGAAGCTTGAGTAAGCCTATCGAAGGACCAGCGAATTCTTTTCTTTACCATTTACAACCTGTATTCTTCTTTACACTTACATTCGTTGCAAATACTTCAGATGGATAAGTAGATAACTTACATTCATTACAGATACTTCACATGGATAAGTAGATAACTTACATTCGTTGTAAATACTTCAGATGGATAAGTAGATAACTTACATTCATTACAGATACTTCATATGGATAAGTAGACAACTCACATTCATTATAGATACTTCATATAGATAAGCAGATAACTTGTGAATACAGGACGCTTGAACAAACCTCAGTACCATGATACGCCCGACCACGACCTTTTTAATATGAAATCATAGGGATTCACACAGTACATAAAGAATTACAAATTATCATTCTGAATAAAAACAATTTCTTTCTGGGTAATTTCGTAACATTTACTCATTGTAATTGCGCTCGAATATCAATTTTTAGCTCTGTAACGATTCTAATTTGAAAATACAGCTTCTCGTCGAGTGTGGGAGTAACGTCATTTTTACCCTCTGTAGACAAATCGTCTGTGAGCTCCAAACCTTATGAATGCATAAATCATTCGGACCGAAAGTAAAAAAAAAATTATGGAGAATTACTTATGTTGTTATTAAATCACACATTTGCTTTTATATTTTGTAGTTCAAGGAACTCACGTTATTGTTTTTTTTTGTGCCCCTTTGCTGAAGTATTTTTGGCAATATTGCATTCCCTAACGGTAATGGCCTCTCATACTTTATATCAGCGGCTCATAAATTGAAAAATGGAGAGGCATTGGGCCTTCTGAAAAATAAGAACATGCAGTAAATGAATAACAGTTCATAATATCAATGTTGTTTGCACGAATTTGTAGCTCTCAGTCACCGTATTGAAAGGTTATAGGGAACTAATCTTATTTACATATTTTGCAATATTACTGTGGTTGTTCAGAAAGCTTCTACGTTTAAATAACTGAAGTTTTACGTAGAAAAAAGTTAAGAGGTTTATAATGTACACACGTAAAGTGGATGTATCATTCTCATGGATTATATATAAATTATATATATATATACATATATACATTATATATAATATATATATATATATATATATATATATATATATATATATATATATATATATATATATATATATATATATATATATATATATATGAGAGTGATATATCCACTTTCTATATATTTATTCCATAACGACTTTTATCCCTTTTAGAGGGTTTGGTACTAAAAGGGTACAGCCTTTCAGTTCCCAGTAACTCTTTAGGACTGCAGCTGAAGCTGGGGCCCACTCAAAGGTGGATTGGCATGTTGGCAAATGCGAGCCCAGTGCCCTACCAATGACCTTTATTCCCACTGAGAGGAGCAGTGGTGAAAGAATGTTTGGTCAGTATCTAGTGGATGCAGAAGCTTATATAGCTGCAAGTTTATGTCCTAGAGGAAAAGAGGAGATAGTGCTGTAAATATAATTTATACATGTTGGATTTGAAGGAAGCTCAGAGGCTTACATGGAGCAAAGAATGAAATACAGGTTAGGGTTAAAGGAAGAATATGTAAGGAGTAGATGAGGAGTTTGTAAAATTCTGTGATGAGATCATAGGAATAGCCGGAAGTATTTGTGGGTGAAAAGGCAAGGAAGAGGAAATAAGAACAATAAGCATGGTATATGGAAATGAAAAGTGTAACGATGGCTAAAATGAGAGTATATCGGGTGCTGTTTCGTGACAGAAAAAGAGAATAATTTAAAGACTTACATGAGAATGAATAGGATAGTCATGTAGGAAGTATGAGAGGTAAAGAAGGAAAATGGTAGAAATGAGAGGGAGAAGTTTAGCAAGAACCCTGAGGACATTAAGAAATTGTTTTGCAGGAAATGCACGAAAAAATTGTAATCAATAAATAGATCCCATAATAATGGATGTAAGTGGAGCGATAATGAAGTGAATGGTTGACACATTTGTATTTTGTTTTTTACATTTGATGAATATTGTTTTCCTTTTTTCTTTTCATTGTTCCGTGTTTGTTGTTGTCTTTACTGATATCGGCTCTTGGATTGCCAAATGGAGGTCAAGTTCATACTTAAAGGCAAAATATTTGCTAGGAACTTAATCTTGGTATTAACTTTGAACTATAGACGATAGAAACTTCAGATTTGCCATCCACAAGCCACTGATGACTAAGTCTTCATAATCATAGTGCATAAATAACACTAATCTTAATTTTGGGTCACAAAGAACTGAAATTGAAGTGTTAAAAAATTTAACAGCGCAGTCCCAGATTGGTGGAATAAGCAATTTTAAGAATTGTTGAACGGTGAAATGAAAGGGAGGCAGAGGTGAACATCCTAAAATTATTGAAAAGATTAGTGAGTTTGAAAATGCTCCCAGAAATAACCGCTTAGGAAGGAAATTAAGAGGTTAAAGAAGGAAAACGTACCATGGGTTGATGGGATTGCAAATGAAACTTTGCATTATAATAGTTATAGTTGTAGCTGAGTGACTGACCAGGCTTTGTAAGGTATGTGTGGATGATGGAAATTCTCAAGATAACGGTTGAGAAGAAAATAATGGTAAAGGTGATGATAGATGCAAGTGTAGGAATTATAAGGGCATAAAATTAATTAGTGTATAAAGAAAGGTGTGTGGTGGGGTTTTAATTGGGGAAGTAAGGTAGATTACAACAAGGATTGCTAAGGAAAAAACAGTAGCGGTTAGACAATGAAGAGGATGTATGGATCAAGTCTTTGTTATAAAACGGTTATGTGAGAAGCTTAAAAGTAAAGGGAAAAATAGTATGTGGCATATATGGAACTAGAAAAATCTCATGAGAGAATCATTAGTGAGGCGATGTGGAGGGTGTTGAGAACGTATAGTACAGAAGCTAGCCTAAGGGGTTGAGAGTGATTAAAAGTTTTTGTGATGGAAATGAAGTTGTAACTAGCAGACAGGAGAGTGACTGATTTTATGTAAAAATGTACTTTAAATAAGGGTGTATTATGTCTACCTGGCTCTTTGGTAATCTTTTAGATTGGAGTGCAGTACTGATTGGGAATAGTGAAAAGAAACTGTAGAATCTAATGAAAAGGTTTGAAAATGTTTGTAAGAGGAGAAAGTTAGGTTAAAAGAGGTGTTGAAAATGAAGGGTCGTAATATCCAGGAATATCCAACACCTGCAGTAAAGTAGTAACTGGCATAGTGTGTGTGTGCAAGGAGGTTCGACACACTGCTGATGAGTTTTCTTTGTAGATGTACGAGGTGGCTATGTTCTGTAAGTTTTCTTCACACAGTGTTTATCCAGGATTCAGGTGGTAAAGACTGAATGAAAGTGACCAATTTTTTTGAACCTGCAACCGTTAGGGGAAACGACGTACTTATATATATATATATATATATATATATATATATATATATATATATATATATATATATATATATATATATATATATATGTGTGTGTGTGTGTGTGTGTGTGTGTGTACAGTATGTATGTATCACTTGTTTTTTGCTCATTGCCTCTGTAAACGTACCTAGAGTAAAAAAAAAGATGAATTAAAAAATGAAACATATTTTAGCTCCAATTACATCTGTCCAGGTGTTTTTATTGGTTTCCTAATAAAAACTTCCTGCAGAAAGGATCACTGTTATTTTGTTTTGTCCATGTTTTGGTGATAATTTGTCTAATTTCTTCCATAAAAGATGTAGAAATTTAGTTACACATATGTTTAGAATTTCGTAAGATAAAAATGTTTGGTGGCAGGAATTCCGAAAGGTTTTTTAACGTTCTGTATCGCTTTATCTGTGTACACGTTCATAAATAATTCTTTCCATTTACATATAAGCGAAAATTGTTGGTGTTTTTATTCTTTTTTTTTTTGTACGTATGCTGATGATTCAGAGGGTTATGAGATATATGTATATTCTGCCCGTCTAGTGTTGTTGTTGATGTTAGTTAATTCAGTGTTGTCATTTGTTTTGATCTTTTTTCGTATAGTTCCTTAAATTACTTAAGCGTCACATAAGGTCCTCCTCTTGATTGTACCACCCACCAACTCTAATAGAACATGCATAATTAAATAAGTAAGTATACCTTAGTTAAACCAGATTACTGAGCTGATTAACAGCTCTCCCAGGGCTGGCCCGAAGGATTAGACTTATTTTATGTGGCTAAGAACCAGTTGGTTATCTAGCAACGGGACCTACAGCTTATTGTGGAATCCGAACCTCGTTATACCGAGAAATGAATTTCTATCACCAGAAATAAATTCCTCTAATTCTTCACTGGCCGGCCGGAGATTCGAACACGGGCCCAGCTATGTGCTATCCGAGAACTATACCGACCTGTCCAACGAGGAACTGCATAATTAAATAAAATCCTCAGATCTAGTATTGATGGCGATGTAGGCAGGGCAATATGTAGTAGTTGCGTGATTATGGTGCGGTGTGATCTTTAGGTACATCCACCTGTGGGGGAGATTGACCTAGTGACTTGGGATCAGTACAACACATGTGGATGAAAGTATTTGCAGATCTTTGTAACCTTATCATTCCCTAGTATAGCATTTCGTTTTGAAATAATTTTTTTTCCCATAGTATGCCTTGCTTCTGTTTTATGTATGCAGTAAGCTAAAGTCCTTGAATGCCTGCCTGCCTGCCATTGTTTCTACACATCACTTCAGTGGTGTTTCTTATGTATATAACTCAGATTTATTTTTTATCACAGTTGATATTCAATAGAAACTAAAATTATTTCTTGGTATGAAAAGGTTTACCTAAATTTCTGGCATATCTTCAGACATATACTATATACGAGTAGGAGTATTACCTTTCTTTTAATGATCTCATTAAATTTTTTTGTGGTTTGTATCGTCAGTTTAATTTAGTTTTCACAAACAATCTGTCTTTGTCTATGTGCCTATTCCTTAGATATTGTTTATTTTAATTTCTAACATAAGACAACCGGCCTTAATACACTTGTCGGTCATAAACCTGTTTCGTCCTTTACTACAACCATATAATCATTCCATTGAAAATGTATGTTTCTTCATGTGTCTCCTGGTGCTGCTAGCCTTCTCTTTAAAATGATGATATGGCTTATCAGTCATTGATGTCTCATTAGTACGTTGTTTTCTGGAATTGGTTGTTTTCTGCGTTAAAGCGTGTGTCGCCGATTTTCCTTTATAAAATATAGATTTCGATAGGAATTTATGCTCATCCTATCACAGAGACAGAGACAGACAGATGCGGGAATGCATTTAGAGAGAATTAGATATCGGACTTGCGCAAAGAGAATTATTTATTAGACTAAATGAAAGCCACAGGATAAAGGGCCTTTGCAATTCAGTGCTAGCCGGTTAGTCCTGGAGGAGGGAAGTGCGGTTTGGCTTAATTTATGCGAAGAATCGTTTTCCAAAGTCAGTCAGGCGTGTCGGTTGTGTCATCTCGTTAATCCCCCTTAATCCTTAAGTAAGACCTGACATCCTAATGCCCGGGAGATGATTCACTCTCTCTCTCTCTCTCTCTCTCTCTCTCTGCTACTACCTGGGTCTCTTTAAGGCTTTCTCTTGTCCCTCAACCCAGTGCTATAGTTTTGAGCTCTCTCTCTCTCCTCTCTCTCTCTCTCTCTCTCTCTCTCTCTCTCTCTCTCTCTGCTTCTATTTATCACCGGGTATTGTGAGGTACCAGGTAAATATCCTTAAATGGGAAGATAGTGGAGGGTTTTTGTCTTGCCTTACCCGGTCTTACATTTAATTAAGCTCTGGACATGCTCTGTTTCACCTCCGTGAATCTTTATGCTCTCTCTCTCTCTCTCTCTCTCTCTCTCTCTCTCTCTCTCTCTCTCTCTCTCTCTCTCTCTCTCTCTCTCTCTCGGAAACGGTAAAGGAAGTCCGCTGTAAAAGCGAAATCAGATAATCAGGCCTCCTTTATTCTTTCTCTTTCCGTAACCGGATTTCTAGTTTTATTCGTTACACATTTTCTTTTAATTGACGTTCCTTGTGTCCCACTTCGTGTTTATTCTGAAACAACCATTTTCCTTGAACTGGGATTCCGGAAGAAACCATAATGAGGGAATGCTCTATTACTTTTAGGAATTAATTTCCCTCGTTGTTCAGTGAATGGCGAAAATTAATGTATAACTTTTTCCTGGATATATTTACCCACTTTCATTATCTGTCATGTGTATTTGTCCCTCTCTTTCTACCAAACGCATCAGATATCTTTGTTGCCTATCATTCAGTGGATCTTGTGTAGTTGTAATATTTACCTTTTTTATTTTTTCCTGTAGTTATGAAATTTATGAAATGGTCATTTGTATAGACGAGTAAATATGAATGCATTCATTTACATTTTATACATTTCTAGATTTGCTCCCTCTACTATTTTTGGGAGGGGGAAGGGTTGCGTGCTGGGCTATGCCAGGATTTTCACTCCGTATCGTTCAAGTTTCAAACACTGATTCCGCTCTGCTGGTCTTGAATAGGTTCTCCAGCGGGGAAGCTATAACGCTCGGATCATTGTCTATATGGATGTTACAAATTAGAGTCATTCACATTTTTTATTACAAATTATAAAATGTTATTATCAGTATTCGTTTTTAAGAGAGAGTGTGACCGTCTGTGAATGTGTATATGGTGTGTAACGCTCGCGCACGTGCATATGTGGGCATGTAGATGATGAAGTGAATAAGGAAATTAAACATCAAGGAAAGTCAAAACGCCTTGCCTCGATATTTAAATTATATGAATCAGTTTACTGCATACTGTAATGTTGACTTCTCTGACATAGTTTTTAGAGCGGGGATCTTTGAAATACGTCTTTCGAACTAGCCATCTTTGAAATATTAGCATGAATATGGTATCTATAAAAATCCCGAGAACTAATAATTTCTGCGGTAGTCGCGTGACTATGGCGGGCATCACTATGAATGGCTGTATAAAACGAACTCTGATTTATATTCTTGTATAGTACCAAGAAAAACTGAAAAGTGTTTTTGAGAATCAAAGTAAACGTTTAAATCCATGAACTATCTGTTCAGAGTTGTATACACGAAAGATGCCATATTAAAGTTTTTGAGGAAACGTGATCTGCTGTATCGATATAAAAAAAAATTCCAAGTAAGATAACCTTTTAATCCTTGTAGGCGATGGTGTAATGACAGCAACATACGTCGAGATTATATTGTTGCTGCACCACCAAGCTATTTCTGTATCATGTTGTTATGTCTTTAATATAATTTCTGGTGCCTACTTCTGGATGCATATTCCGTTTTTGTTACCCCTTGCTTGGGAACTCCAAGTCTTTATTGGTAATACTGTGTTTCTCAGAGCAGTTAGATTTTGTTACAGCCCTGTTTTGGTTTATTATTTGGCTAGCCGGTTTATGCGTAGTCGTTGGTTTTGATATGGTTAGTATCATATGCAGAATTATACCTTTCCGTCTGCTGTTATTTTGAAAGGAGGCGGATAGTCTCTTGCCTTTCTCCATCTCCGACTAAAGCCTCAAACAGTTGATTGCTATCAAGCACATAACCAGAGGCACAGCTCAGCTGAGTTAAAGGAACTTGTCCAAATCGCTCCTTGTTCTCCTGGGATTCAAATCCGAGTCTCCTGGAAACGAAATGATCCTGTGGCGGTTCCCACGGGTTGTTTAAGTGCCGATTGAAACTGCTGCACGCCAATATAAAGTCCTTTAGTAATATTTGTGGCGAAAAAGTTGAATAACCTTCCATAGGTGAACTTTTTCACCGTACACGGAAAACATGTGATTCGACGCAAAGATTTCACACACTGCCCCGTACCAGAGGCTTTTCTTTCTTTTTCTTATAAAACTGTGGAAGAGTAATTCTTTGCGATATATATTATTGAATATTTATGCTTTTAACTTAAAGAGAGGTAAGTTATAAGCTCCTCTGGTTTGTTCCATAAGTCAGTGAACAAATATATATATATATATATATATATATATATATATATATATATATATATATATATATATATATATATATATATATATATATATATATATAAACTGTATTACTGTATATTTTGTTCCAACATTTTGGATGCGTTAGACATTTTCAATCTGTATAGAACCAAGAGTATATCATGTTCTTATTCAATTGAATATTTAATCACTTTAGAACCATGTGAATATCAATTTTCTTAAAATTTCAGTCATGTGTTTTTAGCATATTTTCATAGTCATAGCAGGAGTAGACATCTAAAAGACCACATCTTACTAATGAGAGTGCTCACAAGAAAATGTGCTTTCTCGTAACAATTCTTTTCATGTGGAAGTTTTTTCTAAGAAAATGCATACTAAGTATGAATAATCAGGTTTTTCATGAATTAGACAGTAACCAGTTAGATTCTCGTGCTTTTCTCCAGTCTGAAAAATCCTGTTTAGTAAGGACCTTTTTGTACTTATTTCTTTGCTTTATAGATAGGATGTAGAAGTAGGCAACTAAAGGGGTTAGGTTACATTTACATTTGATTCCTCTCTCTCTCTCTCTCTCTCTCTCTCTCTCTCTCTCTCTCTCTCTCTCTCTCTCTCTCTCTATATATATATATATATATATATATATATATATATATATATATATATATATATATATATATATATATATATATATATACATATACACACTATATATATATATATATATATATATATATATATATATATGTTACACTCGGGGTCTAAGCGATGTCAGGCAGGGCAGCCGGTCGAGGTTACGGCCTACCCCACCGCCAAATCAAAGTCCTTCAAAGAAGGCACCGTGCTTACCCCATATAAAAATGGGTATAAAAGCACGTTAAAACGAAGAAGATATATATATATATATATATATATATATATATATATATATATATATATATATATATATATATATTATTAAAGGATTGAAGGGTAAAATTCTTTTTAATTCCTTTACATACTGAGAAAAATGGTTGGAAAGCATTAATCCTCGAAAGTGTCAACATTTATTAATTTCATTGTTTATATATTTGCTTCTGTTACAGATCTGCATGTAACCAGCTAGTTTGTTGAGATTAAAATGCACAAATAATTTTTTTCACTCTTTCCTTTCGTTTCGGTTGTTTTTCCAACCTCAAGAGATGTAGTGACGAATTGCAGAGGCGATTTTTTTGTAGTCTCCTGTTGAATAAAATGGTTTTCTTTAAAATATCGTTCGACTTGATATTAAGTAACATTTGAAAAATTATTTAATTTGTCGCTCAAAATGACACTCATTAAAAATAAGTGCATTCTGATTTACTGCAGAACATGCACATAATCAGTTCCAATATGAAGGACTTGGAGTTTTCTCGCATCATATAGGACTTACTTCATTTTCATTTTGGCATATATCTTTGTGCCCGTGATGATAACTGTATTCGACCTCTATAAGGGGATAATTGCCATTGGGGAACCTTTCAGTATATCTCTCATATTAAGGGCGAGAATGTTCCAGTAGCAGGAGGCAGCAGAGACAGCAGCAGCTGCAGCTGCAGCTGCAGCAGCAGAAGCGGCAGCATTCCTTATGGATGCGTTCATTTGGAGCGTCTTCATGGACATCGTCTGAATCACCGCTCCATTTAGCGAGTGTGAGTGAGTCAGCATCTGCTAACTGGATTCCCAAGTTCTCTTTGCTATATGTTTTCTATTTCATTGGACAGTTCGTTCTAAATGCAGTAACTGTGATACCGCACCACCCTTCCCTTCCATCCTCCTCCTCCTCCTCCTCCTCCTCCTCCTCCTCCTCCTCCTCCTCCTCCTCCTCCTCCTCCTCCTCCTCCTCCTCCTCCTCCATCTTGAATCTCCCCACTCTTAATTTAACCCCCTTTCCTCTTTTCTTTCTTGGACCCTTTCCTCGCTAGCCCAATTGCCTTTGCAGCTTCCGGTGACAATGAAAATCTCGATGTTAACTTGCGGGGGTGGCCTCCCCAACACACACCCCCTTTTGGGAGCACTACCTCATTCTCTTTTTAGTAATGCTAGGGTACAAAGAGTCAAGTTATTTCTATAATTTTTCCCAGTTTTCAAAAGAGGAAAACTAGTTCACGAGCATGCATGTTATATGTGTGTGTGTACAGTGTGTGTATATATATATATATATATATATATATATATATATATATATATATATATATATATATATATATATATATACATAAATATATACACATATACACTCACATATGCAGATAGTTTTGACTATACTCCGTGTGAATTTGGAGAAGTATGAATCACCAGAATAAGCCAGCCGAGTTTATTTATTAAGATCCATTGCATTCCAGTAAGTTCGTATAATTGCATAGCTTTGTTTTCAGCGCCTTCAATTTAGAATGATTTAGCTCCAGTCTGTTATAAACTGTAGTCATTAAAGCGGTCTTATCTCCTACGGTTGCTTTTACCCTGTGTTTATGAACAGATTGATCTGCACTGCCGTCTGCCTCCGTGACCATAAATCAGAATGTTTTCTGATTTATAAAATAGAACGCATTTCTCTCTCTCTCTCTCTCTCTCTCTCTCTCTCTCTCTCTCTCTCTCTCTCTCTGTGCGTATGTCTCTGGTTCCCTGATTGCCGGTACTTACTCTTTACAGCAAGGTCATAAAATTTATGGGCTGAATTTATCCCTCGCGCTAGATATTTAGAATTAATGGGCGACAGTTATACTTGATAGCAATGGCATTCTGCAGATGAATGGCTGGGCTTTTTAAAAGGTAGCTGCGAATTTGCTAGTGATGCTTAGTCCCCGTACTAAATTGATTTGTGGGACTCGTTCTCAAATCCTGGATAGCCAAGCTTATTTTGCTTAAGTTGATGGCCCGAAGTTACTCCCATGCCATCAGGTGTCATGGAGGGGTTCCATTTCCGCATTTTTGAGTTAGAGTGTGATTACTATACATGATGTTATTTTGTTGTCTTTAGGAGTTCATATTAATTGTCTGATGTTAAAGTGCCATTGCCTTCTCTTGGCTTTTTTGCACTGGTCGAGGTAAGACAACAATATAATTACCCATGTCTGACAGTGTGGGTATTCTAATGATCTGCTTCTCGGGAAAAGCTATTTTTTCTACACTGAAAAGTTATTTTTTTTTTTTATAGTAGCTCAGATCCTTGAACAATATTAAGCAGGTATGACAGATTATATATATATATATATATATATATATATATATATATATATATATATATATATATATATATATATATATATATATATATATATATATATATATATATATATATATATATATATATATATATATATATATATATATAATTTGTGTATATGTAAACTTTATTTTGCTCACAACTTCATCATTGATTCAACGAAATAAAGAAAACTTAGCAGATTTTGATGTTTTTTATTTTCTCAGAATACCCTCCCTTGTTAGGGAATTTTTTTATAAAGATATATACATACGAATGTGTTGATGAAAACAAAAAAGGTTATCATCCACCAGGAGAGAGAGTGAAACAAATGTGTTAATTACTGTACTGTGTTACATTTGAAATTGTTTCATTAACCAGCTTAATAATTCATTATATAAATATAAAAAGAGAAGTTGGATTGTTACTGTCTCGACATTTTTGTAATATGCTGGATGAATATGGTTTTAAAAAAGGCTAAATTGAAAATGGATGAGTACTACAGAATATGGCGGATTATTTGGTTCTCGTGGCCAGTAAATATGAAAACCTGTAATACGTTTGGTTCACTAATTATGCGTAAAGGGAAATTGGTTGAATACTAATGATTCATTCATCATGATTACAAGAAATGTTGAACACTGTTGATTAATCAACAGAGAGATTAATCATTAATTAGTAATGAAGCAAGATAAAGGAAATGTTGTTTAACCAGTAACCTCCACTGTCAATTAAAAGGACGGAGTTTATTACCATTCATTTATTCATCCGTTTGAATGCCTCATTTAAATATGAGTCTATTTGGGCTCTGGTATTATATTGCTGATAATTGTGTCAGGTTTATGATATACTTTGCCATTACGTTCAAAATTTTGGTAGGATATTGTATGTGTTATTTTCAGTTCTTTTGATTGCATTTGCATTGTATTTTTTAAAATATATGAGTGTTAGATGCTTATAGAGAACTAGATGTAGGAGAAAAACAGTTTTTCTTCATAAAGTACGAGGTTGGTTTATCATATTCAGACTATGGTTTCGACGAGCACTCTCATAGATTTGTTTCGGAAGTGAGCGTTTATGTTTTGTCAGTTTCTAACAAGCTACTTGTTTGATGGGCTATATATATATATATTACTTTTTGGAGAATATTTTAGCGAACAGAAATGTAATATATTTTGAATCATATGCTGTTAAATTAGATATTCTAAAGGTTGAAGACAACAGTAACTTTCGGAGAAAAGAAGCGCTTGTCTGTATTTTATTATGTAAATCCTAATTTCAAAAAATGAGGGCTGCGTATTGGCCTTGCTTCTACTAAATTCTTTATTGGGATTTCCTCAGAGTTGGATTAAATACCCTTCTCCGAATTCGTTATCGCAAGCTCTTGGTGTCCTTAGCATCCAGTGTCGTTAAATTACACTACGCAAGATTCTAAAATATTTTCTCATGTCATTTGAACCACATTCTTTTAGTCTAGGCTTTGTGAAGGATTGGTAGTGATTATTGTATCTTTTAGTATATTTTCATTACCCTTCCTCAGAATTCATGCCCGTAGGGGGCTAGTGCTGTCAGTGCTCCTCACGTGGTGCACTTTACGCATTACTAAAGGCTGGTTGCACCTTTCCTTCTGGTCCCCAGCTGCGCCCAATTTTTAGCCTTTTCCTTGACATCCATCCCGCTCCATTTCTTCAGTCTTCCTGTCCAACCTCTCTACTATATATTTTTTAGTGCAACTGCGGGGTTTTCTCCCAGTTCCACCTTTAAATCCATGTACTTTGTCACCTGTATTATCTGGGTCAATTTATCTTGCTGTCCAACCACTCCAACTCCCTCTTTTCACTGTCTGATGTGCTGAATGGCCGAAAGTGCCCCAGTGCTTGGCGTGAAAGTTGAAGTTTCATCAAGTAAATCAAACCCTCAGAGTCCCTTTAGTACGTCTCTCGGAATGAATTATAGAGTGAAACATTTTCACATTTTAGTGTAGCTTTTCCTCATAAATAGTAAGACGAATCCTTACCTAGATTTCATTAGGAGAGCCCATTGTTTTAGATTAGCTACAGATTTGATACAAAACTTAATATAATTTGTCGCATTTTAAGTTGTACTTCCTATAAATATTTAATATAAATATGGAATTTACTTTACCATATGCGTACAATTTTTCCCATCGCATAATTGAAGGATTGTGGAATAAATCCTCCGTTACCTTGAGGAAAGCAATCGACCAATATTGATGGTCCGCGTTTGATCAGCAGCTGATTAGACGTAAGTCTGCTATGTATGCTTGTGTATACAGCGCAGTTTCTTTCTCCAAGCCTGATTAATGATATGAATACTCTCCTTTGCACCTAATACTAAATGAATGCGGTTAGGAGATGCGGTAGACTTTTAAGAAATTTAAATAAAATAAAATAGCAAACTGGAACAGACCAAAAAGCGATAGCTTTTCTAGCCTTTCTGAGATTCCTTTTTACTTTTAGTTTATGTTTACGGTGAAGAGTACACTCAGTTATGCCTTATTTTATCTAATTAACCAAAGATTCCTGACATTCTCTCCTTGGAGATAGTCGTCCACTTTTAGAATTGTGTGTGTGTGTCTCTCTCTCTCTCTCTCTCTCTCTCTCTCTCTCTCTCTCTCTCTCTCAGCTGATTGTTCCGATAGTTGACGGGATTGTCCTCAAGATGGCGAAGGTTAGTTGCCAAGTCGAATCCTATCTTTGTCTCACTTTGCATTTATCAGGGAAACTTATCCAAACAGCTGATAGGTGAAACTGACACACGGCATTAATTGTTTTCATTTACTGGCAAAGTTTGCTGAAGAGGCCGTATTTCTAAGTTGATGGTGAAACTTGGGGCTTGATGTAACCTGTTTTATGTAGTTTAGCTAGAGGTTTTGAAATGGGGTTCCAGGTTACTTAGAATTTAGAAAAGACTATGTAAGTCTGATAAAACTTTGGGTTCGATTTACGTGTATAAATATTATGAATTGCGCCAAGCCGTTTCAGTCTTAGTTCCAGAGGAAGAAAGTTGAGGCTAATATTGTGCATGTGTTTTTTTTTTTTTTTAACTTGTTGACATGGCATGTTCCCTCTCTCTCTCTCTCTCTCTCTCTCTCTCTCTCTCTCTCTCTCTCTCTCTCTCTCTCTCTCTCTCGTAGTTTGGGTGGTTCTTAGTACCGCGTCTGGCTCACAACTGGACGACCCATGTTCTACCCTTGATAGGGACGAGGAGAGACAGATGGGCGCGTTCCATAAAAATCCAGCGTGCCTCAGTTGATGTAAGCTGCGAATTGTGTATGTTTGTTAGACGACTGTCGTGAGTTGCAGCTAGGGTTGAGAGGGAGAAGAGAGGACACGAGATGTGGATGTTCATTATTCTGTTAAAATGTATGCCATCAAAGCGGGAGGACCTCAGCCCACCGAGGCCTGGAACAATATAAAAGATATTTGTAAGATCAAATTTTCTCGCTCAAAATTGTAGAATCAGGATTTTTATCACCTGTGCCTTGGTAAATTCGGGACCACATTTCATACCGTTCATGTAATACCTTACATTGTTTAGCTTTTTCATTTTAACAAAGTTCAGGCAGATATGGACACCGATGCTTGTACTGTGCAAATGTTTCTTTACCAAAATAGGAAAACGAGAGAGAGAGAGAGAGAGAGAGAGAGAGAGAGAGAGAGAGAGAGAGAGAGAGAGAGAGAGAGAGTTCCATGAGACTTGAAATAAGAAAGACTGAAACTATCAGTTTTCTTGTAGGCTGTAACGAGCGTGTATAAGGAGTCTACATATCCATTAATAAACGGAAATCTTTCAAGTTTATGGAAGTTTTCAGCGTTTGAAGGAAACATTTCATCTGGAGATAATTGCACTTGATATTCCAGCGCGTTGCTAACTAGGGTGCCGGGAATATAAACGTCCTCGCAACGAGCTCCGTAATCATTTATGGCCAAGGGAGCGTTGTATAGCTGTTTTTATGGATACGCCAAGTATCCAAGAAGGAATAACGGAAGCGAGGTGTATATATGTGAAGTTTTTAATGGCGCGAATAAATGATAGCCTATTTATGTGCCAGATTTTGTTTTTGTTTAGTATTATGTAACTCGTAATAGTTATCGTTACTTTTATTTTTTCTTATCATCGTTGGTATTATACTTACTACTTTCTTGTGGGTCTGTAACGTGCTTTGATCACAATGAAGTGGAGAGAGAGGAGAGAGAGAGAGAGAGAGAGAGAGAGAGAGAGAGAGAGAGAGGCACAGTTCTAAAAATGGACGAGTATCTCCAAGGAGAGAAGTATGTCTATTTATGTCACTGACTCATCCTTATTCCTGTAGCCAAGGTCAGACCCTGGAACTTCTTGTTGTAGAGCCAAGTTGTGTAGTGTATCCTCTTCCTACTCCTCCTCCTCTTCCCGGACACCTGCATAATGATTAATCTGTCTGGCACAGCCCACCCAAATGATGTTGACCTGAAACTGCTAATCGGGGCCCCGGGTGACCTTGATACCCCGTTATTAAGTTCGATGTGTAATTCAGCTCTCCCCGTATACTTTCACTTACGGTCTTTGTATATGCATGTGACCATGAGTATTAAGTTTGGCAGAATGTAGAATATTGCGTTGTATATAGAATATTCCATTGCCCTTTCCATCTTTCAGTCATTTAATTGTTTCGAATTATTTTTTAATTGGTTTGTTATTGAAGTTTTTTTTTATTAATGGAAAAAAAATACAGGACTAATTCTCACTGTGGCATCTTTATAATTTGTAAGCTGTGTAGGCTTCCGAAATGAATACTACAAGTACTATACGCCTGAATTATTTATTTTCTACGTTTGGTTTTCCTCGCTGTTGCTTTTGTTGTGCACTTATAAGAAGCAAAAGCCATATTCATCTACAATATGGGACGAATAAAACACTGAGGACGATAATAGGCTATTAAAACTTACACCAAGTGATGTTTCGCGTTGTAATAGGCAGTCGGAGGATTTGGTCATTAAGTTTGTACGGCCTGGCAATCAAAATTGTGTTCATGTTTTCGTAGGTTTCAAGGCGCTAGCAATCTGTTTTAAGATGTTGTGAACAGGTGGTATTGATCATTTGTTAGTTTCTAATTGAACAAGAATGAGCGTCCTTAGTCAGTTAGAGATGTGTTATAAGCCAGCTTGAGTTTGTATGCGTTCATGGTGGAAGCATGTGCTTTTCTGCATATTTATTTTTAAAATTTCATTGTCATTATTCGTTTAGTCCTAGTGCTTGGCCATTGGCCTAGACCTAGTACACCATTTCATTTTAATCCTTCGGGCCAGCCCTATGAGAGCCGTTAATAATACTAATGAGTTTATTTCTGAAATAGGTGAGGTTAATCTAATTCTGCCTTCGGAGTTAGCAAGTTTTGAAATTCACTGATATGTACCTTTTTCTAAAAGGGACATCGAAGTGCGTACTTTCTGTTCCGTTAAGCTTGAAATTAAGATTAATTGAGATTTAACTCAGCATTTTATGGGATGTTCCTCAACATTATAAACTAGTTTGTATTTAGAGCAGAAGTTCTGGGTGGGAATATAACAGATGAGAGTGAAGTTCATGCATGAATATGTATGTGTGGTGGATTGTGAGATTTACGAATTGGCTAAGGTAGAAGTAGATGTGGACTATATGACAACTCTGTTAATGGTGGTTGTAAACATTGTTTAAAGCAGTTTTGGTGAAGCAAGGCGTGCGTTACTGCATCACTGTAACGGTAAATAAGGTATTGTTGACTTCTTTTCTGTGAAATATCCTTGCAAATTGTTATGGAGTCGTGTGTCATATTTCCGTTATGGAAATCTGAGGCAAAGCTAGGCTTAGTATCGGGAACTGATTTTAATGCCAATATGGAATGCTTTATGAAAACATTAACAGGAATCTCCATACTCTGTTAATTCATGTTAATTCATCCTGATGAATTGTAGTGATGCTGACCCGTGAATAAGAATTTAAGTATATTTTTCTTTCTTCCATTATGTTTTATTAGCAAAGGTAAGTTTTATAGTAGGGTTAATCTTAATGTACTTTTTCAGTTGGTAGTGAATTAAATTCATTATGATTTTCTTTTTGTGGGTGAGTTACTTTGTTTTTTTATGAGGGTTAGTATACATGGAAACTGAATTACGACGACGCCATTGTGCGATATCTCATGATCACTGGATATGATTAGGAACATGGTAATGAAAGAAAGGAAAGGCAGATGTAAGTGAAGGTATATGCTTTTGTGAGCAAGGTTGCAAATAAAGGAAAATTGGTTCTGGTGACAAATCATCCCTTCTGAATTGATGAAAGATTTTTCAGTAGAGATAATATCAAGGATTAGATGGAAAGAGTAACTGGTGTTTTTTTCACACTTGTGATGCTTTTATAAGAAGATTACAGTTTGGTACTATGTGGATGAACATTTGAGTGTACAAACAGTTGGAGTATGTTATTTTTACAGGTTAATTGGTAAAAAAGAACCGTTTGATTTTCATATGTATTCATTCTAATTTTACTTTGATTTTCCAAGTGTGTTACGAATGCACATGAGGTTGCGAACAATCGGGTTTTTAAATGACTGCAAAGCGCCAGTGAACTCTGATTCACCGAATAATATTTCAAGGAGGCATTCAGCCTTAACGGACTCTTCCTTTCGACGACAAAATTGTTGTAGTTGAAATTACAGGTTCAGTTATTGCAGTTTTGCCGAGTATGGCGTTGAAAGTCTTCTGGTTCAGAGTATAAGAGGAAAAGAGGGAGAAATGTTATTCACCAGTTTCAGATTATATGTACAGCAGTTGGTTTTAACGGAGCTATTTTATGCAGTCACGTAGTCACTATATGTTATATAAATCTGGTCGTAGACATAATTTGTGTATGTAGTGAATGCTGAGCACGAGTTCATTAAAGTCCTCATTAAAAGTATAGTAGTATAAACTTCTGTCGTCGCTTTCAGCCAGTTAGATTGATGGCTTTAGTATAAAATATACATTTCGTTGGTTCTTTTATTAAGTTTTCTAATTTATTACCGTGGAATATTGTCTGTCAGTTATGTACACTACATACATACAGTATTGTGTATTTTGAAGTATATGGAATTCGCCTGATCATTCTAGTCCATTTATATCTCTTCAACTTATTTTTCAGTAGTTGAATATCTTACGTTTGCGTTGGTTCTCTATTCCATAACTCTGTCAGAGGATAATGCATTTTAGAATATTTGCACAGTAAAGGGGAAATCTTATATGCGGTAATAACCCATAATAAAAGCCTAACCACGCTTTTTATCATGGCTTCAAAGGGTCGCTGTAATTAAAACCCCTGATAGCCATTAATGGGGTAATGGCCATAAATATCCCCATATTACTGGGAGGGGTGTAAGGCCAGGGGAAAGGACTCTTGCAAAGGCTCCCGGGAACAAGGAGCATTTGCTTTTCATGTAGGTTTGGCAATTGATTTTCTGGCACGGCTGCTGTCTTCCCTCCCACCAGTTTTCATTTATTTAAAACTGTCGGTTCCCTTAATTTTTTATTTGGGTTTTTTTGCATCATAATGAAGACCCCGATTTCAATAAATATTTCTAACATCACCCTGTATGACTCCCTACAGGGGAGTTTTACCATCAGTGGACCTCACGCGGTGCACTATAGGCATTACTAAAGGAAGTTTGCAGTGTCCCTTCGTTCCCTAGCTAAACCCATTTTAATCTTTTACTTTATTTCTGGGTGCAGCTGTTGGGTTTTTTCCCAGTTTCACCCTTAGACCCTTGTATTTCATCTCATTTTTTTCTAAGGCTCATTGTCTTGCCGCCCAACCACTCCAGCTCCTCCTTTTCACTTTCTTTAGCACTGAATAACTGAACTTCCCCAGTTTAAGGATTTTAGCCCAAGTTCCTTGAATGCAGTCCACCGCACCTTGTACGACTATAATCTCACAGCCTTCAATTTTTCTTTTATTGAAGAAAGAAAGTACATGAAGCATTTGTCTCCTTAAAGTTATCAATCATGTCTAAAATTCATGTCCTCTTAACGTTATCATTCGTGTCTAAAATTCATGTCCTCTTAACATTATCATTCATGTCTAAAATTCATGTCCTCTTAACGTTACTATTCATGCCTGAAATAAGAGGAGCTGGCGATGAGTAAATGTAATTACAAAACGTCAGTTAATTTCATGATAAAAGTTGACTGCATAAACATTCTGTAGTCACTACTTGACTGAAAAAAATGCCATATTTCCTGACACGAATTTGAATATTGTTGGAGAAATATTGTTGTCAGTATTTCTCACAGTGCCTGCCACCCTTGGAGTGCTAGGATACAGGCTTGATTGTTGTTTTGCCCTTCATTAAAACATTGCTATTTCTGCCTTGTGAAGCCCTCCCCCATCTTATCTCTCTCTCTCTCTCTCTCTCTCTCTCTCTCTCTCTCTCTCTCTCTCTCTCTCTCTCTCTCCCCAAACAGCGCCAAAAGGCATAAATTTTCAGTATCGCGGATACTTATAAGCTTGACCCAAATCCTGATAAATCACAAATGGCAAAGGACGCGGCTTCTTCAAAGTGACTTCACCATTCTTTAAAAATTTCCACTATGTATTGCCTGTTGATTACATATTTCCTGGAGGATTATAAGGCCTGTAAAAGTTCGCCGATCACGCCTTAATAAGTATTATTACCTCCAAATTGTATTTATAGCGACCCATTCTTATCATCTTACGACCTCGTTCTGCTCCTTTGCGCTCTATAACTGCAGTCTCCATAAAGACCGAAAACTAAGTGTAACTGCAAACTCTTTTCGGGTTAGCTTGGGAATTATTTGGCAGTGAATTGGGTTCATTCCTAACGCACGGCACCCAATGTACATATTTAAGTTGGCTCTTCTCTGGAATTTTGTTAGTTTACAGTACGCATTCATACGTGATTATTGTTGTGCACTTACACTTACACCATATATATATATATATATATATATATATATATATATATATATATATATATATATATATATGTGTGTGTGTGTGTGTGTGTGTGTGTGTGTGTGTGTGTGTGTGTTTACAGGTATATATATATTATATATATCTATGTATACATATATATACATAAATGTATATATATAGTAATGCATTATATCGTATTTGTATACATATATAACCAGATTTTAATAACAAAATAATTTTGTACAATCCTGAGCAAATACAAGTTATACACACACTGTATGCAACCCTGCACGCGTGTAAACTTTATCATTGTATTAATACTTAAACGCGTATGTGTATGTATGTATGTAAGTATTTGTTTGTAATTGCCACAGTGACGCCTTAACTTTTGTAGGCTTCCTCGCACTTTTTTAACACAATTACCACTGCAAACCTGAATCCGAGCGGGAATTAAATGAACAAACTTTCACCTTCCGTGACAGGATTCGACACCATGCTCTGCAGTTCCGGCGATGACGCACTAACACACTTTGTTGCGAAGACGAACCCTGGTTCAGCTATTGTATCCGTAATTACTTTTGTCGAATTTAGAACATCCTAATAGAACTTACTATACCCATTTGCACCGTTTATTATAGTGTTTAATCGCTGAACTAGGTCATTGTTAGTCTTCGCATCTAAGTGTGCAGACTCTTAATAAATTAATTTATTAAGAGGCCATTTTTCACATCCATATAGTGCTTTTAGCTTTGTGATGTTGTTATTGGTCGATCACATTTATCTCTCCGTAGTAGCCACATCTAGCTGGAACTCTAATGTGCATCTCCCTCTTCATCTCGTCTTTGAATACCTGCGTGCTTCCTTAATAATTCTAGTGTTATTTGAGTAATCCTGAAATTTCTGTGCGTTCCCTTTTCATCTCATTCTTGTATACCATTGTGCTTCTTAAATAATTAAATTTTTTTTATAGCAGTATAGATATATGTGTGTATGTTCTGTCGTATGTGTTGATTCTTATCTCTTGATATCTTCATCTTAATTGGTTGTTAATCTAACTCTCAGATGCTGCCTTATTAAATGGTTTATATAGGTTTTGTAAGGATTGTTCCAGTCTGTTTGCAGAAGCTTATGATACTTTCCTTCTCTTGATTGAATACCCGCTTGTACTCCTACGATCCCTACTTTTCCTTTTTAGGTTACCTTATTAAACAGCTATTGGTCATTTGTTCATAACAAAGCATTCAGTTTTGTTTTCTCCGGTTAAAACACTGTAGACTTAAGTTTTAATGGTACTCCAAAATCATAAGGATGGTCTGTCGATATTGTCACAGGCCTGTTTACGGTTTACAAAGATCTACTTCTTCTTCTTCTTCGTTTAACGTGCTTTTCCCCATTTTTTTTATATGGGGTAAGCACGATGCCTTCTTTTGAAGGACTTTGGTTTGGCGTTGGGGTAGACCGTAGCCTCGATCAGCTGCCCTGCCTGACATCGCTTAGACCCCGGTAGCCAATCCATTAACACTTCCAGTACTTGTTCATTAGTTGCTTGATTCTGAATATCGGATATGTTGATTATATTCTCTCTGAAACCACTCTTATGCTTTCGAACTGAGAATTTTGGCCAGGATTTTGTAGGAAGTTGGGAGTAATGTTGCTCGTCGATATGTGTTGCATATGGCTTTACCACCTATTTATGTACTGGTATGATTTTACCAGTGTCCTAGACACCTGGCATCTCTCCTTGTCTCTATCTCATTAACTTGATTGTTCCGTGTTTTGAGTATATTATGCAGTCCAAGTGCTATGTTGTTTTGCAACCCTCTTATATTTATCTGTTCAAGAATATTCTTTGCACTTTAATTCACCTGTAATGGTACTTTCTGTATTTGAAGTTTTGGCTCTTCTCTATTGATGACCTTGCAAAAGTATTCTTCGAATCAAGGCAAAACTATTACTTTCACTTTGACAGCTCCTTTCCGGGGTCGATGATCCAGCTCTTGCCCAGGCAGCTCCCAGAATTTTGTCCCTATTCTGCCCGTCTCAATCTTGCCTAATTCTTTAAGCAGTGCGTCTCTCTTCTATTCATTCTAATTCTTGTCATTCTCTTCTCTGTCGTGCAGTGGTTACATCATTCCTTTATTCGTCTCTTCCTTAAAGGCTTTTTTTTTTATGGTTACATTTCTTTGCTGCTTCAGTTTGGTATTACTCTGTATTTCTTTCTGTATTGACTTTCAACTATTTTATTTCTGGGGAACTTTTAACTTGAACGAAACAAAATTGCCTGTCGTGTCTAGAAAGATGTCTTCCAACCTCATATAAAAATCAAGACCCGGACGCCAGACGGGACAAAATTCATGTCATACCGGAGAAAATAAGCATTATAGCTCGACAACCTGCGAAACCCTACAGAGGTATATGACACGTTGTCGGGTTGAGGGTGATAGTAATATCAAAGGACTCCGTCTGAGTAACGGCTGTATACAGCATATACGTGGAAAATCTCGACACATTAATACGGCCTCTCGCTCTTTTTCACATCGGGAGTAACGGGTACGATCGCTGCCGCCTTTGCATACTCTGCTGCCCCTCGTTGCCATGGCTACGCCGACGGTTATAGAGAGGGAAGGCTAGTTTGACCGCAACCCCACCCACTTATTTCTCTCTCTCTCTCTCTCTCTCTCTCTCTCTCTCTCTCTCTCTCTCTCTGTGTGTGTGGTTAGTCTCAAAATTTTATTGGAATGTCCTCGTGGTGCTTCATATTGAAAATAAAGCCTTAAAGCGGTGGCTGCAATATGTTACTTTTGAGCTATTTCGTTTGTGCCGAATTAAGTGTTCTGTTGAACTTCGTGAATTTCTAATGAATATCATTGGGATCAGAAATGCTGATAGATTTGGATGGCCGTTGGTGAATTTATACGTTTTTGGTGAGTACGGCTATATTTTGTTACGAAATGAAGCCGTGTCTTTTCTACTTTTCACGTTTCGTAAAATATAAATTTTCACTAACCCACATTACGGTAATGATTTAAGCATATAATACATACAAGCCCTCATGCCAACGTAAATGTTGGCCAGAATTACCTCTGCCATTGAGCGTGTGTGTGTGTGTGTCTGTGTTTGAGTGTATTTGATCTGTGTTGCAGTAGAAGTTATATTTTGCTAAGGCGCATATGGATTGTCTCTCCCCGGGGTTTTAGGGCGGCACGACTATTGCGCACTGTGAACCATATCTTGAAAGGTTAGTGCCGTCTCTCTCTCTCTCTCTCTCTCTCTCTCTCTCTCTCTCTCTCTCTCTCTCACTAAATTTATACTATAAATGTCTTTTTTTTTATCTAATTTTTCCCTTTTAGAATATTTTTTTCCATATTTGGCATATTTCTGCAATGTTTATATAAGACAAATGTTTGCTTCCGCAATTTACGAAGACTTGTGGTTTCCTGATTCTGAGTCCTTGCTTGTCAAAATTTTTATAAAACCGTCCATTTTTTTATGGGGTGGGAAATGGAGATGGTAGATTGACAATCCAAGACAACGACATGGTAGTCTGTATGTATGGAACGTATCATGAAATTGTTTTATGAACATGAAAAGTCACAAAGTCATGTCGATGTTGATGAAAAAACAAACAAACAACTCTAACTGTCTGTCATGTTAAATCAACCCATGTATATACATACATATATACACACACACACACACACATATATATATATATATATATATATATATATATATATATATATATATATATATATATATATATATATATATGTGTGTGTGTGTGTGTGTGTTTGTGTGTGTTCATAAACTCACACAATTATGCATTTGTGTATATGTATATGTATATATATATATATATATATATATATATATATATATATATATATATATATGTGTGTATATGTGTGTGTGTATGTATATATAATCACAAAAATTAAGCAACCAATATCGTTTAATATCCAGTTCACTATACGTCTGCAATAACTTCCACCCAAAGGGAATTACGTGAGAAACTGGTGTCTTGAAAAACGGGAGACCAATTTGCGTTTTTTACTTCTAGTTTTGCAATATTCTGCCTCTTTGCTTAGTTTTTAAGTATTGACTTCTACTTCCTGTTTTTTTTATTTATGTACTTTTTTGTCTTTTCAAGGAAAAAAAATCTGGGCACGTATGTGGAAGCTAGGATCATGGTTTCATGGTGGAAGTAAGTGGCCACGGATGCTCAAGAAAGTATCCCAAGGCAGAGCAGTGCCTTGTGTAGCGTTGTGGACTCCTAGGTGGAGGAAAGGCTCTTGATAAGATGGATGGGCAACCACTTTTGTTAGCATCGACGTTTTACCGAGGACTGCTGCTGTGTTGCTAAAAGGTTATACAACTTTCTCATTGATGCCTTAGGACTGGTTGTGGACCCCTTGGTTGCAGCATATGCCTCTTTCCATAAGACCAGTGGTAACCATGCCTTCCCTCTGGTGGAGTGCTGAGAAACTGTATAGCATCCCCTCCCCCTCACCCCTGCGTTATGTGAAACTCGCCAAATTGCAGAAAACTAGCAAATAAACAAGACACGGCATCTAGGAATTTAGAACGGTCATGGATATAGTGTAGAAGGTAACAAATGTGCAGCAGCTGAGAGTAGGACAGAGGTGTACAGTAATAAGAAGCAAATAAGAGCGATTTTGTCTTGGGTAGCTGAAAGAGTAGATCTAGGAAAGGGTGGAAAAGTGAAATTTTGGTGTGTTTTTTCTAGTAGTAGCCATAAAATTAATAGCAATTACCGCCACTCAGTCATCTGAAACATAATATTAGTAAATAGATACTCACAGTTGCTTCTATAAATTTTCTCTAACTGAAAAAATAATTTAAAACCTAATTTCTGTACATCGTTATTTCTGTATTTAATTTTATTCATAGTTAAAGGATTGCATATTGAGGGTATATGGGCCTTCATTGGAAAAGAGAGTAATTTTGGTGTATCTTAAACTTATTTCTGAATTGGCATTAGGAGCATGAAAGACCGTAGTGCTAGGTGATTTACATGCTGAGGTAAGATGACAAATGGGGAAAACTGTGTAGTGTCTAGAGTAAATAAGAATGGATAAACTTGTGAATTGTGCTTAGTAATGTCCTTGATTGTTGGAAATACATGTTTGCTAGAGAAAAATATTCTTAAGTATATTTTAGCAAATAGAAATGATGACGGTAAGAATTTGTCGGGTTATGCATAATGCAGAGTAGATGCAAGAGCAAGTTGAAGGGATATCATGGTGAGAAGGGGAGTTGTTGGAATGTATCTGATCATAAGTTGAAGTCAAAGTTAATATACATGAAAGTTTGCACTGTAGAGCAAGGCGTGAAAATGTAGCTGTTAGAGTAGTTAAGCAAGTTTACTTTGGAGAAAGTGAAGAGAGTCAGTAAGGAGAAAGTGTAAGAAAAATGGGCCAGGGGTAAAGGCATGGAAGTCAGAGGTGTAAATGAAGAGTAAAATTCCAAGATGGGGTCAGATCATCATCAAGGATCGTTTGTGGTTTTATGAGTGTGGGAAGAGGAAAGAGAAATGTTCAGTGAAGGACGAACAGGTTATTTTAAGTGCAGCTGCAAAGCAGAGAAGAAGATTGTGTCAGGAATACAGTAGAATGTATAAGGTAACCAAGAGGAAGATGAGAGAATAAAAAAGGCGTAATGAAAAAAATAGGTGGAGAATGTGAGCAAGAACTAGAAATTCCAAAAGGGAGGAAGGGAAGTGATAAAAATTAAGTAAGTGAATCGCGGAATCAAAGGTGCAAATGGAGAGAGATTGTTTGAGGAGAAAGCGATATTGGGTTGTTGTAGTGATTACTTTTAAAAGTGTGTTAAATGCAGAATAAAGAAGACGGACAGAGATGAAACATGAGAAGTAGAAAAGGCTAGTGTAATTTTGAAAAGTGTGGATGTCAATGTTGACGACATGATAAGGTCAAGTAAGAGATTGAAAAATGGAAAGGTGCTAAGAGCTGATGGAATTACAAGTGAAGTGCTGGGTTACGGGGGTGGGTGAGTGAATGACAGACTGCCAAAGGTTTGTAGGGTGTCCCAGTAAGGGATAGGTTCAGGAGGAATGGGTTAGAGGACACAATTTTCCTTTGTGTACAAGTGATACAGGAAACTAATAGAATGATAAGAGCATAACATTCTTTAGTAAAATAGGGAAAGTGTATGGTCAGAGCCTGTTGTGTCTTCAAGAATACTTGAAAAGGACAGCGAATGTAGATGCATATTGTTTGATAAGTAAGAGGAGGTGAATGGAGTATGGAATGGTTGATTGCAGATGTTACAGTTATGTTTAGGGATAAAGAACAAAAACTGCAAAAGCTAATGAAAGTATTTGCTGGAAGAGAGAAGTGAGGGTAAATATGAGAAAGAGTAGGGTTTTGATGGTAAATGCAAACCTGGCAGGTGGATCAGTGAAATTTAATACGTCTGGCTAATTTAAGTTCTCCATGATTGAAGTTAATGAATAGGTGGGGGGGTCTTGTCAAGTAAATTCGCAGTAAATAGTTGGGTGCCATAAGGAAATGTTACATCACCTCTGCTGTTTGTTCTACTCATAGATTTTATAATGAAAAAATAGAGTTGAAAGAGAAGACTTGACCTTCGAAGAATATGCAATATTGCACTTTTAATGCTAAACATCACAAGATTTACAAAGCGTGCTTAAAATGTCATATATATTTAGAGAGATGGCCTCAAATAAATCTTGAAGAAAAACAGAAGTAATAAGGAACGAAAATAACATTGATAGAGAAAGGTTCTGTTTGAGCCTTTCAAATATTTAGTATCAGTGATGTCCAATACAGTTTCTCTCGAGATGGAATCAGGGAAAGACTAAAAAGGCAAATAAAAAAAATGGGCTGGATGAATAAAACTTGGAAATCAAGTAGACAGAAATTGCATACAAAAGTAAGGTCATACATCAGGCTAATATGATCGATATTGCTGTATGGACGTGAACCATGATATATGTCTGTTTATATGTCTGTTTAAAATAAAGCGTTGAAAAGAGTACTAGGAGTCAAATGGCAGGATAGAGTAAGAAATGATACCATTAGGAAAATTACGAAAGTTCCGTATGTAGACTAGAAAATGATGGAAGGGATTGGGCACGACTTGGATGTGTCCTTCGCACAGTCTATGGAAGAATAGTACGTGGCATTGTCAACTGGACTCCTGTAAGCACCAGAAGAGTCAGAAGACCCAGACCTGCTTGGATGGGAACTATGAGAAGGGAGCCTGGAAATGAGTTGAGATTTGTAGAAGATGGAGCATAGAAAAAACATGAGTGTAGTCATTTCACAGAGATCCTCTGCGTCTCGCGGTGTTGGAAGTGATGGTGATGATAATTACAATAAGTAAATATTTCTGGTGATGGCGGAATGGAAGCGGTAAGTCACGGAATAATCGAAGTTAAAAAAAGGTTAAGATGAATGTGTGGAAAGGATTGTTTGTTATATGGGACAGAGTAAGAGTTTACAGGGTGAGAAATGCGGAGATACGTAGTGTTGTACAAATATTATGAATGAAAAAGTTGATCTGAGCTTTATGAGATGGTTCTGTCATGCGAAAGTGTGAAGGATGACAGGTTGGTGAAAAAGTGTAAAATTTGGAAGTGGTCTGAATGAGGAGAGGGAGGACGATCTAGAAAGTGTTGCATAGATAGTGCGATAGAGCCATTAGAGAGGGAGCGAGTGCGTGTTTACAAAATTGATGCTTGGCTTAGTGTGTGTAACTAGGCTTGACACGCTGCTAATGAGCCTTCTGTGTAGGTGCATGAAACGGCTAGTTGTGGAAGTTTCTGCAAAGGGCGTTCATCAACAGATATGGTATGAATATGGCGGCTATTTTGAAAGAAATGATTGTATATATGATTATATATATATATATATATATATATATATATATATATATATATATATATATATATATATATATATATATATAATATATTATAACTTGTTGAAAGAAGCCCAGAAAAAGTAAATAAACTGAGAAAGTTTATAACATTTTTCTGGAGTAACTGAACACATATTGATTAAATTTTCTCACAAATGCTACGCTATGGAGTTCTGATGGTACAGAGTCCTTTTATTCTCTCTCATCGTGAGGAAGGGAAGAGGAGATCCTACCCCTTGTAACTTTTGTATCTTGCGACGGCAGATAAATTAGACCATCAGTCAGCCGCCGCAAGCGTATTACTCACTGACCGGAGCTGATGTTACCAAACAACAACGGCACAGAAGTCAAGTCTTTAGAGATTTTCTATCTCTCTCTTTCTCTCTCCTTCTGCGTCTACGGGGTCGCTGTCGTGACAGAACTTCACCACCCGAGGGAGGAGGGGAGTGGGGTTGTTAGCCACTGCCAGGAAGATCAGTCTCGAGAAGTTGGATTCGTCACGTTTCCTATGAAATGCACGTGTATGTGTGTGTGTTTTGCAGCTCCTGCTACAGATTTTTCTCCTCCTGGAATAATAATAAACTGTTTTAGTTGACCTGACTTGAAATTCATTAGTGAGCTCTAATCACCCAGCAAAACAAATTAATCCTGATTAATTTAACTGGGTACTAGAGCGTGCTGTTACTTTCTGTGTACGATATACAAACGTCTGAAATTTTTCTTGAGAGCACAATAAATGAAAATTGTTGGATTTGCTATTTTTATTTGTATGATGAAGCAGCCCTGTCCTTTCATTATTTTCCACAGCTTAAGGTGTGAATACATTTCTGAATGTTTCACTCCAAATCGCCTCAGATCACAAAGTACTCAGAACTCAAATATTTCTCCAAGAAATAGATATCTGAAACCTTGGTTGTCTAAACAGTGATTTTATACTTCCAAGTATACATCCTTGGCTTCATGGGGTGAGCCGTGCCATATAGTTTTGGGATGGTCGTCCATCAAAGAATGACGCAAAAGGTTTCAGAACCGAGAAGAGATGTTTATGGTTTTGATTTGCCGTCGTGTTTGATTGACTGGTGGTTAATAGGCTAGCAGCTGCAGGGTTACAGATATTTCTTCGCCCCATTTCAAGTGTTTATTTGCCCTTATTCAAATGCAGACAGAGCCAGGTAAATGTAAATAAATAAGATAAACTATGAAATACTGTGGTGATGATAGTAACTTCAAAATTAAATGGGATTTTACGTTAATGAAACTGAAAAAGTAAATCGTGTCCATTCTTATTGATATTGATATACTCGTATATATAATGGTATTGGGTATACTTTCTAAATTAAGCAGTTACTCCGGACAGATTACCCCTTTTAATTGTTGTTGAACAAAATATCATATTAAGATCAAACTAGTCTTGATAATCATAAAACGGGAAAGAGGTCAGAGAGTCGTGTTTAGAGGTAAAAGGAATGACAACCTGACAAGATATTTGGCAGTTGAGTAAGTGTCTCGCATCTATTAATGCAATGCGCAGCTGTCTCCCAGGAATTATAGGGTGTAGAATATTAGTAAAGGGAAAGCGAACAGAAATGCCTGTGTTTAATTGGAAACCAGTTTAAAAAAAAAAAAAAGGATCTTAAAGGCCATAACCAGCACCTAATTGCTTCCTGTAGGAGGGCCATTCTATGAAAAGGCCTTGTTCATGCCTTATATAGAGATATGAGTAATTCAGGATATCCGCTATCACATTGTAGTCAAAGTGGAAGTGGTACAAATAGCTGCAGGAAAATAACCAGAATGCTGAATAGTTAAAAACAGATTTTTTAAAACATTACATTTGCCAAGTGACATTACAAATTGAGATAGGATGGAGCTTTGATTTTGAAGTGTGAGATATTTGGCAAACAAATACTAAAACTTGAAAAACATCTTCCTTCAGTTGTTTGACGATAAAAAATGTCACCTTTATTAAAGGAAACGAAATGTATGAGAGAGAGAGAGAGAGAGTTTTGTTTTTATCTCTGTATAGATGATGGTTTTAATGCAGCGTGCAACAAAATTTTTTTGTTCCTCCATTGTTTCAGTATTGTTCTTCTGTTTGGATGCCAGCAGCTTGTTGAGATCTATATCTTTTGGACAGAATTACTGAAGTTGGTTGGTTCCATTTTACTAAAGAATGGTGTGGGCTTTAAACCATCGCGGAAGATATTTTGTTGGCCATCATTCATAAGAACTATTTAAGTAGGAGACTTCCTAACGCCTTAGTTTCTCTCTCTCTCTCTCTCTCTCTCTCTCTCTCTCTCTCTCTCTCTCTCTCTCTCTCTTTTACCATTTGTAGAATTTCATGATCAACATTATATTTACGTTCCTGGAGGTTACACTGGCCAAAACCAGATGTCTTTTATTCCTTATGCTGTAATACTGTGAAATGGTCTTTTTAACAAGTGCTGGTGACGATTTGTAGAATTGAAAACACAGACGAAACATCAGATCGGTTCTTTCTTCTCCTCTTCCTCCTTTAAAAGTTAGGTCTTCTATCTTGCGTCCAATTATAAACTCGAGTTTCTGACCTTTAGCTTCTTCAGAATTGCTGTTATGTCAGCCATTTTAGTCTTAGCATTGCTCTCTCTCTCTCTCTCTCTCTCTCTCTCTCTCTCTCTCTCTCTCTCTCTCTCTCTCTCTCTCTCTCTCTCTCTCTCATCTTCAACACTGTCTATTTCGGTGCCCTGTTCAACAACGCCTCTTTCATTAAACGTAAGAATATGAACAACTTTGAATATTCTTAGTTTTCGTCAAATATCTATAAGTGTGTGTGTGTGTGCGTGCGCGCGCGCACTCGTCGCACATAAGCAGTAAATATTTATATATGTAGTTGCTTAGGAATTTTTATTTCAGGAGATAAACACGGGCACCAGTGCCGCGTCTTGTCTGTCCTTCGGCTCGCAAGTTTATTTGGACATGATGATGTCATGGAGTCATAAATGAGGGGTTTGATAAGGGTGCTGGTGTGGGAAGGCGTTTAGGCTTGAACTGAAGAGTCTTCGTCGTCGTCGTGGTCTCGTATGAATAAAGTCATGATGTAACAACCCTTTTAGCCGCGTCTCTCCTAATTGCTTCTTGCCTTTAGAGGAAGACTTGGCTATTAGCCATTGCCACGATCGCTCATCTCGTTCGAGATGAAAAGAAAGGGTGTTTATATGAAGCGCTCTTTTGTTTGTATGTTTGTCTTGGGGATCATGCAGGGAAACTCCTTGGGTGTATTTGGTTCTCGGATAGAAATTTCCTGAATGTGGTCGTGTGCGCGTGCGTATAGAATTTTGCATTCAGCCATACTGCCCAAATAGAAAATATCGAAAAGTGAAGTGGTGTGATATACATAACACTTAAAACATTCGGTTGCTTACCCTTAAGGTAGGGCTTTCTCATCGATTTTTCCTGAAAGTTCAATATATATTATATATATATATATATATATATATATATATATATATATATATATATATATATATATATATATATATATATATATATATATATATATATATATATATATATATATATATATATATATATATATATATATATATATATATATATATATATATATATATATATATATATATATATATATATATATATATATATATATATATATATATATATTATATATATATATATATATACAGTATATATATGTGTGTGTATGTATTATATATTGCTTTTCGTTAAAAGCAGTGCCCATTTAAAATATAAATTTGGTCTTCTGCCTCTAGTATTAATAAAGATAGACTATCTTCTTTGACAATTGTTGTCAGAATCTCATTATGAGAATGATATATAGTCTGTTTTCAGCATTTAGAAATGTCCTCTCAGATTATTTTATTTTACAGTCCAATAATTCTTTAACTTTTCAACACCGCCGTTTCTTCGTTAATCAAGATGGTAAGGTGCCACAATTTTTCTTGTACCCATCTTTCAGGTGTTCCCCCATACAGATCACCATCGATGTTTGCATACAGAATAAGATATTGTCCGTTTTATTATCAGAAATCATAATTCGAAGGCCACTAGATATTAACGAAATGTTATATTTTATATATATGTGTGTGTATGTGTTTGTAATATATTTATATATATATATATATATATATATATATATATATATATATATATATATATATATATATATATATATATATAAAATATATATATATATATACACGGTATTTATGTATATATACTGTATATATATTATATAGTTTTGCTTTTATTAGTATTACGAAGCTAATGAAAAAGGGACATTAATTTTGTTCCTCGGAGGGGTGAGGGCGCCAGCAATTAGAGGGGTGTGAGTAGGCGGCAAATGTTTGGTTAGCAGACCTTATTGATGGAGTGATGGTGGATGATGGCCTGTGGGTGGTGGATGAGTGGTATTGCGGATGGAATGTTTTTCGCCGTTGTTGGTGTGATGCTTTTCACTCGAGATCAGGTTTTGTATTGCTTTTATGCGTTATTTTTTACTTATTAGCTCTTTAAATCTTTACTATATTTTATTTTCTTTAGATTAATGTTAGATTTAGGCAAATATTTATGTATAAATAAAATCTCATTTCATCCCTTTCTTGATAATTTATCAATATATTTCCTTCCAAATGGCATGGCTTTTGGAAAAAACTGACGTCATTGTTCCGTTTGCAGACAGACCGGTGAATGGATCACAAAATGGGACAAAAACTACCTTAGTTCAGCGTTACTTCATCAACCTTCCATAGAGCATTTTCAGGAATGTGTGTGAACGCCACGATACACTTTTGTCTTGCAAATGCTCGTACTCTTCAGTATTTAAGACAGCTTCTTTCCAACTGCCTCGCTTCCTTGTTCCAGAAAGTCTGAGGATTACGCTTTTTCCGTAATATATTGTGAATCCTCCCGTGATCTCCTCCTCTAAATAATTATGCCAGTAGTCTGGAAACATGTTTTCCCGTCCGGCTTGTTAGTTTTTGAATTGCGGTGTAATTTTTCGTGTCGTTCCCTCAAATCAAATGAAATCACAAACTGTATATTGTTTCGGAGATTTCTACAACGTGAATTGTGACAACATGGTACATTGGAAATTCCCAGTGACAAATTGTGCGACTTGTTGTGCATCAGTTACATATATAATTGAATATGGGGACAATATTGAATATGATGTGCTCCTAATGACTCCATACAGATATCATACAAATTTCGCTCAGTGAGTGTATATATATATATATATATATATATATATATATATATATATATATATATATATATATATATATATATATATATATATATATATATATATATATATATATATATATATATTTACATACACATAATATCTGCGTGTTTAATTGTTAATACTTTTATACAAACGCTTTCACACACAGGCTCGTAAGATGTTAAATGCTCCTCTCTCTCTCTCTCTCTCTCTCTCTCTCTCTCTCTCTCTCTCTCTCTCTCTCTCTCTCTCTCTCAGTTCTTTTCTGTACAAGAAAGGACATGAAAAAATGAATTTTGTAGATTTTCGTACCATTCTCTTTTCGTGTGGGGTTTTGGAATACCTATTCCTCCTTTCACTTTTTCCTCCTTTTCTCCTCCACCCTTTCCTCCTCAGTTCCCCCAGCCTTTATCACTTAGCCATACAGCTAGTGTGAGTTTCTTGTTGCTTCCCCCCTCCATTTTTAAGGCCAGGTCACTTTTGTAAGCATGACATTTCATAGTGGGTAGGAAAACTCTCTCTCTCTCTCTCTCTCTCTCTCTCTCTCTCTCTCTCTCTCTCTCTCTCTCTCTCTCTCTCTCTCTCTCTCAAAATATACCTTTTCTGTAGCGATGTGTCACGTTTGCCATTGAGTTGTTTTAAAAGATTGTGATATTAGCATTTCATAACAAAACCACTTTCCTTGCAGCTACCAAAAAAAAAAAGATAAAAATACACTTGTTCATACCTTCGCTACAAGCCGTGTGCGAAACATAACTGACGTGGTTATTGTGTAGGTGTACGTGTGAGAGAGAGAGAGAGAGAGAGAACGAGAGAGAGAACATACTACGATTGTCGATTTAACCCGTTATTAAAGATTGCTTTTCATGTCGATGACACCAAATGTTTTGTTCAAAATATTTCGGTTAAAAATAAATCTTTGCCTCTTGTTCTGACAAACCTTAATTCATAGGACTGAATTTTTGGGGGCCAAATTACTGTATTGCCCAATGTGAAAAAATACTTAGGCTGACATAATGTACGACCACTCCATCTTGCTAGTATTGTCATTTCAGCCCCCATTAGAATATCAGTATTGTTTAGAATTTGATCATTTTCCTTTTACAAGTTGTTTTTAGTCTTATGAACATCTTGTGACGTCGATACCTCGATAAAAGCTACTGATTCTTCATATAAACACTTTCATTTTTTGTTTCTAAAAAACAGGAGTTTTTATTGGAAAAGGATGAGACTGTGGCATTGTGTTGGGTCAAGTTCCAGTTGTGTATCTGTTAACTTATGGTAAGTCATGTGGTACCACTGAAGCAGCCTTATTTACTTTTACCCAAAGCTAGTACCCTCGTGACTGACTTGATAGATAGATAGAATATAAAATCTAGGCCAAAGGCCAAGCGCTGGGACCTATGAGGTCATTCAGCGCTGAAACGGAAATTGAGAACAGGAAGGTTTGAAAGGTGCAACAGGAGGAAAACCTCGCAGTTGCACTATGAATCAACTGTTGGAAGAGGGTGGAAAGTAAGATGGAAGAAAGAAAATATGAACAGAGGTACTCTAAAAGGAATGAAAGGGGTTACAGCTAGGGTCCAAAGGGACGCTTCGAAGAACCTACAGTGCACCGCATTAGGTGCACTGTCGGCACTACCCAACTACGGGGGGGGGGCGTGACTGATTAGGACATCTTCATCTCAGATGCGTGAACGTGTTTGGGGTCACGGTCGTTGGTTGAATCGTATCACCATAAAACTGGCGATTTATCCGCTTGATTCACTGAAGTTGGGAGGTCTTTCACCCTTTGATACACAATTCCAAGTTTAGTCTGAATTCTTGGGACTCGTCCATTTGAACTCGATTCTCTCTCTCTCTCTCTCTCTCTCTCTCTCTCTCTCTCTCTCTCTCTCTCTCTCTCTCTCTCTCAATGCGTAATTTCGATCTATAATTGTAGATTTATTGATGTATATATATATATTTATATATATATATATATATACACACACACACACACACACACACACACACATTATACACGAATGCGTAAATATGAAAGGAGCTTCAAAAATTACTTCCAAAACGTACAACTGTTATTGTCAACAGAGTAGTTATGTACTTTCGTATATCACTTTTGTTGGAGATAAATAATTTAATGCAAAGTTAACAAAGCTATTGCATGAATTTTGCCCTCTTATAAGCATTCGAATGATATTTAGGCCAGACTCTACACCGCAAAAATTCGTTCAGGTTCAAGGATGAGGTACAAACTGAGCTGCAGTCGCCTGTTGTTTATATATACAAGTGTCATTGCTGTAATGCAATGTACCTCAGAAAATCAATGCGGCAGTTCAGGGTTCGCATCTTGGAATATATTGGAAGAGCAGTTAGGACGAATAAAGCAAACCATCATTTAACTCTATTCGTCAACACTCTGAAGAATATGACCATCCTATAAATTTATATTCTTTTTCAGTTCTTACCTGTAGGGCCAACGAAATAGAGCTCGGAGTGGTTGAGTCTCTACATATCCTAAGAGACAAACCCTCTCTTTGTAAGAATGAAAGGTCTGTTGAATTGCTGTGTTTTTTAGGCTTTAGGAACCTACGCCATTTTTATTTCTGCTCATTTTTGACAACAAGTATTTTGTATTTGTATCTGTTTTAAGATTTTGTTGCCTGTTTAGGCTATATCTTGTAATAAATTATTTTATTTTATTATTGATGTTAAATGTATTGAATATTCCATTGTAGATTGCCCGATGACGGAGGAATGTAAATCTCCGAAACTAGTTGCAACAAATAAAGATGCTCTTCATTCAAGCCCTGGTTTTATTATTATTATTATTATTATTATTATTATTATTATTATTATTTATATATATAATGCTTTTCGATTTATAGCGGTGTATTTGAAATGTTTATGCATGTGTGTGATTACATACATCTGAATAAATTACTTATGAAGTTATTTTCGAGATCAAAACTGTTTTCCTTAACAGGTTGACTCCATTGCGGTCGCTGCTAGATTCATGTTTCAACTGCTGAATCGTGGATGAGTCTGTTGTGCATAAAGCTTCATTAACTATTTGATAAACGTTCACGGATAGCTCATCAGTAGAGTTTCGAACCCCGTAATGCACTCATACAGTGTGCCACGTGCCCTATATCTTTCATGCACTTTCATGTTTCCATGATGTTAAGGTTCTTCCTTTCCAACAACCGTTCCAATCACTTTACACTGGAATTGTACCATACTTTCACCAGTCTATCGCCTTTCATTCTCCCCACGCGATCAAGCCATTTCAAAACACTGTGATCCATTCTTACACGTATGCCATCATTTGTACCGTTTCTATGTTTCTCCAGATTTCTCACCTTTTCAAATTTTTTATATCACATACGCTGTAAAAATGTTCATCTTCATGTAGTCAACTATTTCTTTCATTCAGCATCCACATACTACTTGCGCAAAGCAAAGTTTTCCCAAAAGACCCTTAATATCCACCCGCCTTCACCTCCTTCTGTGACACTCTAAATCTTTTCCTGATGTTTTACAGACACCCTTAAACTTTCCGTGCCTCACCTATTTGTGATTAGCCTCTTGCCACATCCTATTCACCATCATAGTCTTACTTTTGCTCACATTTACTCCAGGCTTTCTAAACGCTGTTAAACACACACACACACACACACACACACACTTCCTGGTCAAAAGCGACGCTGTTCCTCCCCTATCATTCCCGTCATCTGTCTTATTTCTACTCAGAATCATACTAAGGCCCCCACTTTTTTTTTTTTTTTTTACTAAACTGATTAACAATATGCTCCTATATAATACATACTTTTGACTCCATCATCTTTACCTCTACAATGGAACAGTTATGTCTTTTCATCTTTACCTCTACAATGGAACAGTTATTCCTTTGACTCATAGCTTCACAACTTTTCCATTAGCAAGACAAACCTTACAAACCCCGGTAAGCAATAATGTTCATTCACATTACCCGCACTGCACCACAGTATCTCCCTTGCAATCCCATCAACCCCTGGTGTCTTTCCAGTCTTCAGGCTCCTAATTGGCCTCCTTACATCCTCAAGAGTCTTCCGCACGGATTATCGAACTTACGCTTACCCTTTCCACTCCTTTCTTATTCGGTTTTGCCTCACTTCTAAATTCTATGTTCACCAACCTTGAAAATACTAACTCACTGACAATGGTTGCTGTCACTGGGGAGGAGTATTTTCTCCATTTTTCACCTTTATTCTTTGACCCGTTTGCTTATTAACCTTTCGCTCTACATTACTTTCCAGTAGAACAATTTGTATCCCCCTTTTATTCATATGACTTGTTTTTCTTTATTCTTTCTTTTTAACTCTCCTATCTATTTACCTCTTCGCCTGTCCATGATCATTTTCTGTCTTGCAGTTATACCTTAATATATTTTATCTCCTTTCTAAATCCCTCTCTTTATCCCCTCCTTAAACTTATGGTTCTAGGTATTTTGACTCCCAGAGTTTTGATCCCGGTAATTTCACTCCCGGTAAACTGAAATCCGGTTTCGGTAACACCCGGTAATTTGACACCCAAATAAATAAATATGTTATTTAAGAAGCGTATATTTTTTAAATAGCTTAGGGCAATTACCTTATTTAGGAAGTGGAAATGACATAATCTGATTGCTCAGTAAGTTGAAGTCTTAGTTTACATTTTTTTATTCAGTAACATTTAAAGTTGCACCCGAGCTTCTGGCGGCATGAAGACATTTTTTATAACCATGTCTCGTACCATTCAGAGCACTCGTGGAGGAAAGAAACTCGTAGATGACTTAAATTACATTCACGAAAGGCAGAAAACAAACGCTGATGGATCGAAAATTTATAGGAAGGTGTGAAGTGAAGAGTGGCAAAGCACGCCTACGTACATTAACAGGGCGTGCTTTGCAACTGTTCACTTCACACTTCCTATGAATTTTCGATCCATCAGCGTTTGTTTTCTGCCTTTCGTGAATGTAATTTAAGTCATCTACGAGTTTCTTTCCTCCGCGAGTGCTCTGAATGTTATGAGACTTGGTTATAAAAAATGTCTTCATGCCACCAAAAGCTCGGGTGCAACTGCTAAATGTTACTGATATACTTGAATAAAAAAGAGATATATATATAAAACTAAGTCTTCAGCTTACTAAACAATCAAATTATGTCACTTCCATTTCCTAAATAAGGTAATTACCCTAACCTATTTAAAAAATATATGTGCTTCTTAAATAAGATACTTGTTTAATTTCGTGTCAAACTACCCGGTGTTAACGAAACCGGATTTCAGTTTACCGGGAGTGAAATTACCGGGATCAAAAAACCAGGAGTCTACATACCGGCCATCATACTTAAACCTCCTTGCTGATCGCAAAATCCTATTGCAGGATTTTTTATTTGTCTCTCTACTAATTTCACCTCCGTGTCATTAATCCTACCCCTTATTTCATCCATTTTTCCACATCTTTATGGTCTCACTTCCATCATGTCATACTGACTGTTCTTTACACATTACCAGCCATACCTTCACCTGTTACTCCCCAACTTGAACCTCTCTCTCTCTCTCTCTCTCTCTCTCTCTCTCTCTCTCTCTCTCTCTCTCTCTCTCTCTCTCTCATGCATAATGTGTATATATATGTGTATATATATATATATATATATATATATATATATATATATATATATATATATATATATATATAATATATATATATGTATATATGAGATGTGTATTTATGTTTATATATATGTATATATGTGCAAAATACATAATTTTAAAAAATGATTTTGCTTTAAAAAAAAATCGAGAAGTGGGACAGAAAGGCATTGTCCGTTAATCTTCTAATCTTTGAAGTAAGGAGTTGAACAGCTGTGGGAAAGAACTTGTACCTGATTGATACATTGATATATTATATTAATGCATATATTATATTAATGATATAATATGTTAATCAGTATTGTTAAAATATAATTAATGTGGATTTTCTTGTTATTATTATTGCTGTTTGTGAAGACCTTAAATACCCCTGCAAGAGTCACATGCCATTCACGTACACGTAATTCCCCTAGATAGATTGTATAGGCAAGGACAACATGGAATATATTGGCGTAGGTCATGGCTTTGCTTCCCAAAGTTTTATTTCTCTGTTAGTCTGAAGTTTTGAATCAATGTTACCTGTTAAATGTTCATTGGAACTTTGATTCTCTCTTTATGCGACCTCAACTGTGTACGGGAGTGGCATAGTGAACTTCCTGTTTGGCACTTGTAATTTGTCCATAAGGAATGTTATTGGTAAGAAACTCTCGTATAGCCCGAAACCCTCCGTGAACCTTTGTAAGGTGCAGGAAATATAATGATGCCTCAAATTAACATGATCATCGTATATAACACAAATCCATGTCATGGGGATAGTGGCCATTTATTAGAGCGAAGATATGACAGGGGCTAAATAGTCGAAGTCTCTCTCTCTCTCTCTCTCTCTCTCTCTCTCTCTCTCTCTCTCTCTCTCTCTCTCTCTCTCTCTCTCGGTGTTTGAGCACTCGCAGGTTTTTTTGCTTGATCATTCTGCAAATCATGGGATCACGAGTGACTGGAATATAAGAATTTAGTTGTAGAATGACTTTTTTTTATGAAACGTTCATTACTAGGACCGCTGGTTGAAGAACACACACCATAAAGGAAAGTTTGGGCCTAATCCAAGAAGTAGCGACTATCCCATAGCTTAAAGAGAATATACTAGGGAACGTGGAATTAGTGATAGAATTCCAAAGTCTGAATATGGATGAGGGAAAAGAAAATGAACCGTCGGTAAGGCAACATACTGTAAGGCGTGTTGTTGATAAAAACGAAAACTTGAAAAATCTTGGTGCATTGGAATTTATTAATTGCCCCACGGGTTTCTTTGCCGTTCACTGAACGAAAGCTTGACTTTTTTTTTATTTCCTTAATAGTTTTCCGTGGCGTCAACTGAAGGAGTAAATATGAAAGGTCAGTTAATGATGATGTATGTCTCTCTTAAACAAATAAAATCAACTCACATGTAGAAGAGTCCATAGAAAAAGAGTCACAGAAAAGAGATGATACTGATACATTCCCTCATTTATATTAGAGTATGCTTACAAAGAGCAAGATTCAAGACTGAATGAAGACAAGTGTCGTTAACAATTAATTAATCGCCTTGCCAAACAGGCGAAGAACAGTTGGTGGAATAAACTTCATTGAGTTGGAGATGCTCAGTAGCAAACCATAATCGATCAGTTCCAGTTGATTATTACCATCCATTCCTGGATGTTTAGCACTGTAATTTGTGGTGTGTGTTTTTATTGGGCTTGGCCAGTCTCTCTCTCTCTCTCTCTCTCTCTCTCTCTCTCTCTCTCTCTCTCTCTCTCTCTCTCTGTAAGATGTACTCTTAAAATACCCATGGTTAAAAAATTGAAGAAAATTTTGTTCGTTTTTGCGGTGATTGTACATTGAAGCAAGCTTTTGTTTTGTATAATTACGTAACTATAATTTTTCTGTATTGGATGAGAAGCCGTAATAATAACCGTTGGAAGAAATCAGTTATATCTTGTAGCAAGAACTCGCAAACAACGTGGTAAAAGGAATTATATAGGTCTTCAGTAATTACAGACGTTAGGCAATCGGCAGTTATTCACGCTATTTCTGTTACCATGTGTGTTCAGTTTTTTTTTCTTTCTTTCTTTATAAACGCGGCTGTTACGCATAGTTGAGGTATTGCAAGACAGTCGTTATAAGTCGTAGTAAAACACCACCAAATTAAACAGCCGTTAATCATAGCAAAGGGATATAAATCTCTGGAAGACTGTCTTCATAAGAAAACGGAAAATAAAGAAAAACCTCGCATGTAAAAACAAAGAACTACCTGGAATTTTCTTAAGATTTTATAGAGAGGCATCTTTGCTAAGCACTCCTAATAGTTATATCAACCACGTGGCAAAGTGCAAAGTCACTAACAGCCGCAGCTGCATCAGTGTAAAGTGTTACAAGGCCTTTCGTTGGAGGCGGCGACAGCTTCCTTCAGCCCTGGTGTTTGAGCTTTGCATGTTTTGTAATTTATCTCTCTCTCTCTCTCTCTCTCTCTCTCTCTCTCTCTCTCTCTCTCTCTCTCTCTCTCTCTCTCTCATTCTGGAAGTGTATCTTTGTTTTTATACATTGAAATGTTCCATGTTAACCTTGGTTGTATTTTATGAGGTAGTTCCTGACGATTTAAAGAAGCATTCCTTAATCAAATAATTTTATCCCATATTGTTAGTGGGTGAAATTTGTCTTTTCTTCTGACGGTTAAGTAGTGTATGGCTGAACTGACTTATTTTTCCGTATAGAAAATATATTTATATCCATGTGTACACTTTTGTAGGACATTGAGGCCCGAAGAGGGGAAGACCACCCACATTAACTGGGGCCATACACTGGGGAAATAACGCCAGTGCAATTATCCCTTCAAATTAGGTATTATTATCCTGCGTTTAAAAAGATCTTACCTTTTTCTTTAGGGGGAAAAAGGGAAGCAGGAAATTCTAGAATTTAATTATATAGGTTTCCAGTATACGCATGTGTGCCCTTGTGTAATTATATAATTATATATATATATATATATATATATATATATATATATATATATATATATATATATATATATATATATATATATATATATACATATATACAGCATATACATATACATATGTATGTATATGTATATATAGGCACAGTAAAGGTGTTAAGGTCGACACCAGTGACAAGTGCTCACGTGCGTATTTTGAGCACGTGTCACTGATGTCAGCCTTAACATCTTCACTGTGCCTACCCTTGGTCCTTTGAGCAGTGAAGCTGAGCACCGTTGGGGCTTGGATGCAAGAGTGCATGCGAGATAGAGGTTATCCTTACAAAGTGAATTCAACGTGCAGCAAATGAGCCCTCTGTGTAGGTGTATGAAATGGCTAATGTGGAATTTTTGAGCACAGGCGGTTCTCCCCTTATTCATCAATTGGCATATGAAAGTTTCAGTGACTTTGTGTTGTAGTTTTATTAAGATAGAAGAGACGGTTAAATGTTCAAGATGTATATATATATATATATATATATATATATATATATATATATATATATATATATATATAATACATGTGTGAACGCGTGGGCGCTCGTGCTCATATGTGTGCGTGCGCGCACAGTTAAATAATTGAAATAATTGCCTTATTAGACGTGTCTTGCTTGCACATGCACTTTAAGCATATCTATGGAGAAGGAGCGACATCATAGGATAATTTTTTACTTGTGGATATTAATAAATTACATATATTCTGCCTCGCAGGAAGAGAGATGTAAGTGATACCTCTTTTTTTCTCTCCCTCCTTACGGGTTCTTTTTGAATGAATTAAGTGTGAGATTCGTAGAAGTCTGGCCTAGTCCCATTCATTTTTGTGTGTTTCAACCGATGGCCTGGAGGTAGAACGAAAAGAATGGTCATGTGTCTGTGTTGCGAGAAGTGTTCTACAAGATCGCGTGCTTGTCTTTTGTCAAGTACACTAACTCTCTCTCTCTCTCTCTCTCTCTCTCTCTCTCTCTCTCTCTCTCTCTCTCTCTCTCTCTCCCTTTAACTATTTAATATCAGCAGAGCTTCTTAGTTCGTGTTAAAGTCGTGTAGAATGCGATATGTGTAATTGTTTTTAAAAGAGTGAGATTTTTCTTTGACTTTTGAGTTGTTCAACAGTTCATGGATTTTTTTTTTTTTTTCTTTGTTTAACAAGTTACATTGGAGTGCGAGGGATTTGTGTGTGACCATCTTATTTGCTATAGTGCTAAATGACACACACACTCACGCGCACACACACACACACACACACACATATATACATATATATATATATATATATATATATATATATATATATATATATATATATATATATATATATATATATATATATATATATATACATATACATATATATATATATATAAATTCCTCTGAAATGGGGCCTCGCTAGAGAGAAACAGTACAGTGGTCAGTGCCACACTCATACTGTATTTGGTGTGTCGTGGGTTGCATCCCTTGCGGATAACTTCCGTAATATCAGCCAATTCTTTTATCGGAACAGACGGCTCATCAGCAGCATGCCAAACCCCATGCATTAACGGCATCATCCACCTATCCTTGCCCTGCTCTCTTGCACTTCTATCCAACACTTTTTATTATGTCTTTCTGCCTTGTAGCTCGTAACGCTTCCGTATCTAAGACTATTCATGATCATATCATTTTTCATTCTTGCCATATTACCAAATCATCACTGAACACTATAACTTATCTTTTCTTCTACGATAGCGTTTACTACTATGCGCATCTCAATATTCATTCCTTCTCATTTCTTATTAATGCCACACAAACCATTCGTCTCAACACCTTCACCGTTTTTCCTGTCCATTTTTTTTCCTAAGCGTCCTCACTTAACGTTCATAAAAGAGAGTTGGCTAAGCAATCTCGCATACTGTACATTGCCACCTCGGTTTCAGTGGATGCTTCAAGACGTCTCCTCCCTCTGCTGTATGCACACCCTGCTACCCTCCTTGTCTAACCTGTTCTGTGAGTGCTTCTTCTCTCGTCCTGCTAAGATAAGTTATATTTATTTCCAAATACTTATAGGAAACAACCACTTCCGTTCTTCCGTATCATATTGACATTGGTTGTTCCCGCTTCCGGGTTTCCATTTACCCTTGTACCTTGCTCTCAACTTTCTCTTTTTGTAAACGCTTTGCAACTCTTCCGTTAGTTCTTGTTGTTTCTGTCTCTCTTTCTCCTCACTATCCTTGATCAGTATACAGTTATTTGGAGACGTCAGCCATTTTACAATCATTCAAGACCCATTTTCTTATCCCATTATGTTTTAGTGAACAAAGAAACATCGTGATTGTGTCTAAAGCATAATTGCAAATCTTATATTCGTTGTTGCTATTTGTTCGGTGAGCAATAAGTCTCCAAATTATTCTAATGTGTATAATATAGCACGATCTTGCAGCTTTTAATAGTGTGTGTGTATATACATATATATATATATATATATATATATATATATATATATATATATATATATATATATATATATATATATATATATGCGCACGTGTGTGCAGTAGAAAACACAAAAGAGAGAGCCTGAATCGTTTGAAGGAGTTTAACCAAATGGAAATAACAAAGAATTCTATTCACTGTGTTTTCTCTAGAATACCAAAGTGAAGTTGTTCTTTTACCACTGTGTCAGCATCAGGAGCCGCCGCCGGCAGTTGGAGGTCACGAGTGAAATTCTCTCTCTCTCTCTCTCTCTCTCTCTCTCTCTCTCTCTCTCTCTCTCTCTCTCGTGGTGCGGTTGGAAAAAGAAATTCTCTCCGTTGTCAGGGAATGTTGTTTGATCTCCTGCAATTCTATCTTCCATAGCCGACAAGGCAATGCACCTGCGTAAACGACGCCCATATCGCCTTTCCTTGACGCAGCACCAAGAAAAACAGGCGTTGTGTGTGTTTTGAAAATAAGGAAGTACCAGACAGATCGTGATTGAGGGGTCGTCACGCTTGCTTGCTGACGCTCATTAGTGCTAAAAGCTTCCTGTGTTTTAATGTTAATGCTGGGCAGTTTATTATTATCGCTAATAACATTACGTTGGCATTCATTGTTTGCTTAAAAGATTGTATCAATCTGATGGCTCCTATTTTACGTCTCAAGACCAGATGGTTTGCTTTATAAACATTTTTTTTTCTCAACTGGAAAGTCTGTTACGGCGCAGGATTTGGACAAATATTGTCCAGTCCTTGCATGGAAGGATTAGGTTTTAACGTTAGTTTTAGACTTTATTTGAATTAGATTTAGATGGATTGGTCATTTTAGAGTCCTGTGAGGGGGAAGGTCGTTTGATATACACATCGGAATCGATCCTCTTTCGGATTGAATGAATTGTAACTTCCTTTAAAGGTAAAATGGACGAACTTGTCTTTAGATAAACACATTCATCTCGGATATGTTAACTTGGAAAACACTCCTATTTAGGGATTTGTACTGCAAAGCTTCCTTGGATTATTCAGAATATCCTATAACTTTTTTCAGAACTGTCTATCTCTGGTAACATTTTAAATTTTAGTGGTCGTGAAGCTGGATCTCACTTTTTTTTTAATTAAAGCTGCGAATTTGGAAATTGCAGAATGATTAAATGGTTTAGTACAATAACAGCTGAACAGGCTAATTTGGGAAATAATTGAGTTTTAACATATCTATACGTTGTGAAGGACGGTATATGAATTATGCTTTTTCCATTTTTTTTCTCTCCCCAAAACTGAGGCATATTTCTTTTAAAAATTATAAAAATAAGAATTTTTATTGTGAAAATCCGTTATATTTCAGATGTTTCATTCCAGTTTTTATGGGAATAAGAATGAATGAAGGCATTATGAGTCATCCTTTTACTGCACTTATCTTACAAAGGACGTCGTGTATTAAGAATAATAAAAAATTATGCACAACTTGGCTATATTATGTAATCCCTATATGAAGTAATTTCCTACCTTCAAGGTAAATTGGATTTATTAAGATATAGAAAAAAAAATGCCTGAACTTCAGTTGATAGTCATGTCCTGGCCGTTTCTACTTCTTTTTATTTGCTTATTATTATTTTTTCTTTTCCACAATTCACCGAAAGGTTTGTTTGGTGAGGGGTTCACAGTCTTGGCTGTTATAGAGGCCTATTGATCAAAGAGCGTTTAGACACCCCTGGGCCTGTATTTGGTTAGTAGAGATGATGGCGATTTTTATTAGAGGTATTGTAATGCAGTGGTCACCAAATGATCCTTTCTGTTTATTTCTTCTTCTTTCATGGAAAATATTACTTCTTTGCTATGTAAATAGGAAAATGCGGATGAACCTTCATTTCTCATTGTAACTGTTTCTCCTTTTTCTCTTTCATCACCTTGAAGAGATTTACTTTCCTTTCACTGTAAAGGGGTTAATTGTCACTGACTGGATGATTTATTTACATTTGGGCGACTGTTACTTATCTCCATAATCTCTCTATTGGCTTCCTTATTATTGAACCAACAGTTTTTACTTAAATGCCCGATCTTTTTGCAAGCTGAACAAATTCTAGGCTTCCTGTATTCATAGTGGAATGATTGGTTTACCCGCAGTTTTCACGTTATTTTTGGTCTAGCTCCTTGAGCTGAATTATTCTTTGGTTTTGAATTATTTGTTTTTGAATATTGACCATTATGATATGGGTGGATCGAGGAATGGCCCATTCCTCGATTGATTCTGTCTTCCTTTCTGGTTTAGATTCCATTTTTCCTAGTATTTTGTGTATATTTCCTTTGAAAGGAAGTATATCTATTCCCTACTTGTCTGGAATTAACATTATACTTGTTTCTTCTGTATGAATCATGGGTATTTCTGCCTTTCTTTTCATTTTGTGCTTCTGTTATTCCTACAAAATCCTAAGAAAAATCTGTCTCTTTCTTCTGGATTTCTTGCCCTATTGATATTAAAGCTATAAGGCTATTACTTTTAGGATTAATTTTAACTTTCTTGAAAGCTTTCTTTTCTTTTTCTCCAAGTGCGTTGTGCATCGTTCCAAATGACAAGTAAGTCAAAACATATCTTAAACTAACTAAATCATCTTCTTCATCACCAAAATCGTTCTTATTTCCTATGGTGATGTTTGTTTTCTTTAAGTCTTCTATTGCTTTGTGTGTCGATTCTTCAACATCTGTGTGAAGACTTGCGATGGATTCTCCATCATAATGCTGGGTAAAGAATTTATTAATAATATATAATGCATCACTTTGACTTACTGGTTCCCAGATTGATAAACAAACGTGTTTAAATTCAGTGTATGTGGTTATTTTGCTAAATCTAAGTGAATTGATAGTTTTGTGTGCATCACCGCTTTCTGAACTAACGAGAAGCAAGGTTTTGTCAGTTTTAGCTCTTTCATTTGTTATTCTCCTGTAGATATGCGACTGTCTGCATCAGCTAGCCACTGGTTCACAGAATATGATTCTAGCCTATTTTTGTCGGGATTTGAACTTTCAACTCTTACACAGAATCATGTGGCTTGTTTAATGATCGCTGCTTGCGCCATTGTTCTAAATTGAAATGTGTCAGTATTATTATTATTATTATTATTATTATTATTATTATTATTATTATTATTATTAGTGTTAGCATTTTCTTGAGTTAATGATACTCGTGAACTAGGCACTGGAATTCGACTATGTCTAACTGTTTTTGGTCTTAAATTATAAGAGCGATTTCTAAAAGTATTCAACAATTTGTCAAACGAATCCTGCATATTACCAGTATGCTAAAAATCACAAAAAAAATTTATACACAATTACACAACAGTATTCAAAAAAAACATTTCATCAAAAGAATGTTATGTTATTAAAGATTCCTGCCTATCAAACATCAAAAAATATATCAAGATAAAAATTTTTGAGAGAGAATTATAAAAATTTTACACCTAACAGAGAGAACATCAAAAGAATTTTTTTTCATACACTCATAGAGAGAGAGAGAATAATTAAAATAACTTTCCAGTCATAACTTACTTATTTCTGTAATGGTTCAGTTTTAACTGTTGTATTGTTACTACTGTTTCTCTTGAACTGTTTTTCACTTTTCCTTTTCACGATCAACACTGTAGTTTGCTGTAGACACGTTGTATCCTGCGTGTCTTGACTAAAACTGCCCTTTTTCTTTTTTCGTTGACTCTCATGGATTTGTCTTCTTAGATTTCACCAGTAATGTTGATTTTTAATGGGAATGTTTGTCGTACATATGAAATGCACTCTCCATTTTAACAGATTGTGTATAGAAATCTGTTTTGGGTGTGTGTTGATAGTCCTAATGGGAATGTTTTGTCGTACATGTGAAATGTTCTCATCTGTTTTAACATGTTGTGTATACCAACACACAGGCGTTGTTGTTGCTGTTTCACTGGTATGCTTGCGTTGTTCTCGTTGTTCAATAATGTTTCTTAGTTGTGAGTTTTCTATGCGGTATTGTTTATAATTATTATTTCCTTCGTTCTGTTTCGGCCATTGATGTTTGTAGCAGGAATGTTTCGTCGATGTTGTGATTCACTCCATCGCCTATTATTAAATTCTTGAGTGTGTACTTGTTCGTTCTTCACACTGCACTTCCTTGGATCCCACCGCTGCCACCATTTGTTATGCAGTAGTCACCAAATGTTATGATGTTCTTTTCTTTCTTCTTTTATTGTTGCTTTATCGTTTCTTTGTTTGTTATAGATAGAATTAGGGACTGTACATAATCCCTAATTCTATCTGTAGGCATCTAAATTATACTCAATACCACTCATCTTCTCCAGTGTCCATTTCAGAGGTTCAACTTCACTTTCCCATGCATCTTCTCTCCCTGACGTAGACAATCCGATCTTCTAGCTTGACGTGCTCTTCGTTCTAGTAATGTTTTGTTGTTAGAGTCCCAGGAGGCTTAGGAAGACACAGTGTAGTTTCCTTACTTCATTAACACACTAATAAAATATACAGTATTTATACAAATAAGTGAATCGAAGTATGAGCCTTTCTCTCTTCTCAACCCACAACTGGTGAGGCTCACGACCTCACTCCTCTAAGGCTCTTCTCTCTCTATCTATCTTTTTCTCTCCTTCTCTCCTCTTGAAGCTTGCTTTTGAAGGTTTTGCAAAGGAAATGCCCATCCCACCAATAGGCGGGCAATAGCTTCTGTTCCACCTTGTAGATGTCCTAAGTGGTTGGAGATTATCTAATGACGTCCCTTTAGGTGTGATTAATTGACTTTAAGTCCTCCTTTGTGGGTGGGACTAATGATGTCACTGGAAGTTTTCTGGTTCTGGTGAAAGTTGAAAGATCAACTCACAGGTGAGATGGTATAGGCACTCCTTAATGATTGCACTTAGATTACTCCTGCGCCAATGTTTTGGCTACATAATCATGACACATTCCTGAGCGATCATTATTCTCTCTCTCTCTCTCTCTCTCTCTCTCATGTGTCTATTAATTGTTCTCTCTCATTTCTTTTTCTCTCTTGTATATTAAGTTATCCTAACTAATATTCTCCTAGCTATCATTACACAATGATTCAAAACAATTCTTATCCTGTGGTGTGCTTAAGGTTGAACATCTCAGAAGTGACTTTTTTCCTAGTTTTATCTCCAGTAATCATGTTCTTTGTTCTGTTCATCTTTATTTGAATGTCAAGTGAAGTATTGAGATCAATTTTATTGTACGTATTATTTCATATCGTTTTACAGTGTCTTGAACAAGTAATGACAAATCGTTATGGATTCGTTTGATTCTTTTCCCCACCCCATCAAGTATTGGAAATGATTTATTGACCCCTGATTTTCAAATCTCAAAGGTTGTTAGTGTTTAATGCGTCTCATTATCTCTTTATCATAACTCGAGAGCTTACTGGCGCATTAAAGATGAAATAACATGTAATTAGGCACTGAGATTTCATCATTTGTTTTCACGTACCTTCATGAAGTTTAATTGCTATATATTGCTTTACTCAGGAACTGATTGAAGCATTTAAACAGTTACTGTAGTTGATTTGAAAGATATAATGACATGGATAAGCTGTTTTTAAATACGTAGTTAAAGGACACCATTTACAAGACAACATATATTACCACGGTATCGATATATAAGTATATGGTAAAAAACGAAGGAATTATATGTTAAACATATGGTAAATAAACGAATGGGTTTATGTTAAATGTATTGTTAGATAGAACAACCATTCGGAAAGTGAGGGCAGTGTGATATTATTACTGAAGAGCTCGCGGAGAAGGCCGGTTTATGAACAAATAGAGTATCTTGGCAAATTACTGAAAAGGTGTGCTCTTAAAATAATCTTTTGTACTGTAGTGAACCTTACAAGGAGCGGAATATATTTTTAATGGAGAAGAGAGAGAGAGAGAGATCTTAGAGTTGCGCAGGAATGTTGTAGATAGTGAATAAGAAAAACGGTTGAACAGTCCGCGTGGTATAGGTGGCATGACATAAGTGGAGTTGAAAAGCTGGAAATGTGGACCTACGTTAAAGTAGTAGGGAAAAAAAGCGATGGAAGTATGATTCAGAGCATTTTGAGATAGTTTGGTCATGTGAAAATATGGAATACGATTGGCTGTGGAAAAGAATATATGATTCGGAAGTTTCAGGAGTCCGAGTGTAAGACCCAGAAGAGCTGGATAGATGTCGGGAAAGAGGTGAAGGGGGAAGGGGGTGTAGGAGAGTTAGACACGCTTCTGATGGTGTTCTGTGTTGGTGTTGGAAGCGGTTAATGTTGCGAAAGTGTTCTGCTCACGAGGTTGATTCACAATCCAGCAAATAAAGAAGGAATGTAGCATTGACAGTTGTGGTTTTCTCTGGATACACCCAGTGTTAAAGGAAACGACTGAATACATATACATACACACACACACACACATATATATATATATATATATATATATATATATATATATATATATATATATATATATATATATATGTATGTATGTGTGTGTGTGTATATATATATATATATATATATATATATACATACATACATACATACATACATACATACATACATACATACATACACAACACAATGCAAAAACAATAAATATCCATGAAAATGCCATTAATATGGCAGAGGACAAAAGGAAAGCATTCGAAACCAAGTGGAAATGACTATACAGATCAGTACTTGGTCCAACCACCGAGATGCCGAGATGATCAGTTACACTCTGAAACCTTTTGGGCACAGATGCAACATAGTTGTAAACAATTTTCGGCCTCCTTCTCAGTGCTTCCCTCTCTGTGGCAGCATATTAAATACACTGCAATGACTTTCGTTCTTCTTGTGAATACCAGGCATTCGAAAATTCATGCCCACGCGTTTTCCGTTGGGGTGGGGAAGCCATACTCGGTCACGGATCTTCAAAGCACCGTTTGACAATATAGGCTAGGTGAACAATACAGTATGGTTAATTGATTGTTACCAAGGTGGGATTACTAAAAACATGATGGTCTTGCGTATTAACTCTCACTTATAGGTAAGCAACAGAATTTATTAAAATTAAAATAATCAGATGAATTATTCTTAATGTTATTATTACTGTGACCATTATCAAATTTTGTGATATATTTCAAATTATCTTTTTTAAATCCTAGTAATTGGTCACTAAAGTGCCCAAATCATTCATTAATATGGAAGTCGGACTGCTCGCACATAGCAAACTAAAATTGCTTGTTCTCCATATTTGCAATTGGTTTTTTACAGAGGCATTCACTTATGGGGTTTTACGCCGTACCAGAGGTGACCCGTGCAAACTTGTTTTTAATTTTTTTCTTGCAAAGACCTTAATTTTACACCACGCCAGGCATTAACTAACGGGGTTTTAAGCCACGCTAGAGGTTGCCTCTGTATTTTTCTTTTTTACAAACGTATTAAGAGGGTTTTACGCCACACCATAAGTTGTATTTGCACGTCTTTTTTTTTTTTTTTTTTTTTTTTTTACAAAGGCATTAACTTACGGGATTGTATGCCACACCAGAGGTTGCCTCTATAAATTCTTTAAATTTTTTTCCAAAGGCATTAACAGAGTTTTACGTCGCGCCATAAGTTATATTTGCAAGTTTTTTTTTTACAAGGGCATTAACTTCCGGAGTTTTACGCCTCACCAGAGGTTGCCTTTGCAAGTTTTTTTTTTACAAAGGCTTTAACTTACGGGGTTTTACGCCTCGAGAGAGATTGCCTTTGCAGTTTTTTTTTTGCAAAGGCATTAACTTACGGGGTTTCATGCCTCGCCAGAGGTTGCCTTTGCTAGGGTTATTTTTTTACATAGGCATTAACTTACGGGTTTTACGCCTCGCCAGAGGTTGCCTTTGCAAGTTTTTTTTTTTAACATAGGCATTAACTTACGGGTTTTACGCTTCACCAGAGGTTGCCTTTGCAAATGTTTTTTTAGTAACGGCATTAACTTTCGGGGTTTTACGCCTTGGCAGAGGTTGCTTTTGCAAGGTTTTTTTTTTACATAGGCATTAACTTACGGGGTTTTACGCCTCGCTATAGGTTGCCTTTGCAAGGTTTTTTTTTATAGAGGCATTAACTTACGGGGTTTTACGCCTTGCCAGAGGTTGCCTTTGCAAGTTTTTTTTTTATAGAGGCATTAACTTACGGGGTTTTACGCCTCGCCGGAGGTTGCCTTTGCAAGGCTTTTTTTTTATAGAGGCATTAACTTACGGGGTTGTACGCCTCGCCAGAGGTTGCCTTTGCAAGTTTTTTTTTTTTATAGAGGCATTAACTTACGGGGTTTTACGCCTCGCCAGAGGTTGCCTTTGCAAGTTTTTTTTTATAGAGGCATTAACTTACGGGGTTTTACGCCTCGCCAGAGGTTGCCTTTGCAATTTTTTTTTTTATAGAGGCATTAACTTACGGGGTTTTACGCCTCGCCAGAGGTTGCCTTTGCAAGTTTTTTTTTTATAGAGGCATTAACTTATGGGGTTTTACGCCTCGCCAGAGGTTGCCTTTGCAAGTTTTTTTTTTATAGAGGCATTAACTTACGGGGTTTTACGCCTCGCCAGAGGTTGCCTTTGCAAGGCTTTTTTTTTATAGAGGCATTAACTTACGGGGTTTTACGCCTCGCCAGAGGTTGCCTTTGCAAGTTTTTTTTTTATAGAGGCATTAACTTACGGGGTTTTACGCCTCGCCAGAGGTTGCCTTTGCAAGTTTTTTTTTTTATAGAGGCATTAACTTACGGGGTTTTACGCCTCGCCAGAGGTTGCCTTTGCAAGTTTTTTTTTTTTTTTTATAGAGGCATTAACTTACGGGGTTTTACGCCTCGCCAGAGGTTGCCTTTGCAAGTTTTTTTTTTTATAGAGGCATTAACTTACGGGGTTTTACGCCTCGCCAGAGGTTGCCTTTGCAAGTTTTTTTTTTATTGAGGCATTAACTTACGGGGTTTTACGCCTCGCCAGAGGTTGCCTTTGCAAGTTTCTCTTTGTACATAGGCATTAACTTACGGGGTTTTGCGCCGTGCAAGATGTTGCCTTTGTATTTTTGAGAAGGGGGGGGGAAGGTCTGCTTTTTTACTTCGCCGTAGAAGTTGCATTTGGATTGCATTTAGTTATTGAAATTTGGATTTTAACGTCATCTAATATTGGCTGAAGCAGCTCTGTTTCTGATGGCCATGTCGAAGTACGCTGTCCATGAGCTGTATTTTAGTGAACTGACTTTGCTGATTCTTCCTTTTTTTCTTCCTAGTCCCTTCTTAGTTCCTTGATCGTCCTCAGTACTTCTCCCTGCATCTTCCGATTCTCAAACTCTCCTTTCCAGAGCAAGCTCTGCTTTCTCGCAGTTCAAACGGGGCACCGAATTTTTAACCTCTTCAATGGAAAACTGTCCCTTCTGCAGGAATGGTTCTTTCTCCCTTTTGAATGCTACTCTTTCGTGATCAATCTTTGCTCTTACAGTCTCTTACGTCTGGGTTTCAGTTTGCTTCCCTCGGACTTTGTTGGGAACTTGTTTGTGACCGTCCAGATGCGCTTTCAGGATCAAATCTTCTCTGCGAGTTCCGAGGACTTTCTTCTGTTTTCGCCATATCGCACTGCAAAGCAGGGCCTGTTTACACCACCAACACCAAACAATTTGAAATTTCGATTCGCCATTGTTATCTTGTACTCAGAGCCTCTCTTAAGTCTAGTCTTGAAATAAGACACATTGTCTCTGGAGCTTCCGAAGGCTGCAAGACGATCTCGAGGTTCTGCAGCCTTTGGATTTGTTGCCCAATACTATAGCACAACGCTGGGCGGAGATGGAACCGGATTTGAAACCTACGGTCTTCGAAATCACTCTCACATTCCCTGAAGGGAAGCGGGTCGGACAGAAGTATTTCTTCCGAGTTATTGGTCGATCTTTTGGAATGAAGTTGCCAGCACCTAGTTACATCTTCCACAGTGGTCCAGATACATACATACATATATATATGTATTTACATACCGTATATATATATATTTTTTTACATGGGAAAACTTTGTCCTCATTCCGTGAATTATCCTAAGAATCTATTCAGGTCGTCTTTAAAACGTAAGGTGTTGGTAATGACTTTAAAATCCATATTTTTTCACCGGTAATCACTGTTGCAAGTTTGTTTTGGCAGCTTTTCGTCTAGTTTTACGTTGTCTTCAATGTCTTTCACCGTCACGCAAAACATATTGAAAGTTACACATTATTTTTATGAAATTCGTCGTACTGTTCATGAGTTTTGGAAAATTATTTTACGAAATTAGGAATATTTCCGAATTTTCCCTTTGGTCAGTGATCATACATACACACACACACATATATATATATATATATATATATATATATATATATATATATATATATATATATATATATATATATATATATATATGTGTGTGTGTGTGTGTGTGTGTAAATTTATTTGTATATATACATAATATATATGTAAATTTATATGTATATATATGAATATTCATATATATACATACATATATGTATGTATGTATGTATGTATGTATGTATGTATATACATGGTTGACCATGTACCTGACTTGTGTCAAGAATGCGAAAGTACAATTTATTAATCTACCTCATTGCGCTGATTTTTAACCTACAATGATACTTCTGCTTAACTGACTTTCTGTCAAGACTGTATGAATACAATTTATTAATTTACTACATGAGCTTTATAAGGAAACTTTTAATATAAGAGTTAATTGAAACAAAAAGAATGTTAAAAATAACGGGTGTGGCACAGTATTCCTCACAGTAATATGTAGTGACTAACGCAAAGCGATGTAAAAGTCACAATTATGAATAGGTTGCTCAAGATAGTTTACAATTCATCCTCCAAAGTCTCTGACAACCAAAAATATACACACACACAAAACGCCAGTGGTATATTCTTGTCGTTATGAAGGCAGGGACTAGATCATCAGAGACGGCATTTCACCATCAATGTATTGTCTTATCATCGCATGACTTACTTCCTCAATTTGATATCAATGTGACAATGGCATACCCAAAGAAACTGATTCAATAGAAACAAGAACTAACTTTCAAAGGAATGACTTACCGAAAGGGGTCAAGCGAGCAAAGGAGGAAAGGAATGCACTTATTAAAAAAAAAAAAATTATGCAGAGAGAGAGAGAGAGACAGAGAAGCGAAAAAAAGTATAGCCACGTCACGAAAGAAAGGTTTTACAGTATATTACTTTAGTTATGAGAATATAGTGTTTCCAACTGTAGTGTATAATGTGCACAGAAAGAGTTCTTTAATTATCATTACTCTCATTTAGCAGACGTTCTTTGATTGTTTAGCGACTGGTTAAAAAGGCATCGTTGCCAACACCGTGTTTTTTCTAAACCGGGGCATTAGCTGCTACTTTATGGTGTTGTCAGTTGTCTCATCCTTAGCTCACCGTGAAGTCAACCGAAATACATGACGGGAACAGTACAAGCCAATTGTATTCCATACTTTCCACATGACCAAACCATTTCAAGTGCTCAGAATTATCCCTTTATCTGACTTTTTTCCCCTCTAATTCAATGTATCTCCTCATTTCCAGCCTTTCTACTCTTCTTACGGTACTCCTACTACATTATGCGCGCAGTTCATCTCAACGATTCAACCATTTTTTCTTACATTCGTCTTCAGTGTAACACTGCGGACGAATGTGTGTGTATATATATATATATATATATATATATATATATATATATATATATATATATATATATATATATATATATATATATATATATATATATATATATATATATATATATATATATATATATATATATATATATATATATATATATATATATATATATATATATATATATATATATATATATATATATATATATATATATATATATATATATATATATGTATATATATTTATATATATACTAGCTGACCAACCCAGCGCTGCCCAGGAAAACTCTGAAGGACTTAGAAAAAATTTCCTGCATCTCTTTCTGCTGACTGTCCCTTTTATCCAGGAATTATTGTGCTGACAGTCCCCTTTATCCAAATATTACTGTGCTGACTGTCCCATTTATCCAGGTATTACCGTGGTAACTGTTCCTTTTATCCAAACATTACTGTGCTGACTGTCCCATCTATCCATATATTACTGTGATAACTGTCCCATTTATTCAGGTATTCATTTATTCAGTTATTACTGTACTGACTGTCCCTTTTATCCAGATATTGCTGCAGTGACCGTCCCATTTATCCAGATATTACTGCAGTGACTGTCCCATTTATCCAGATATTACTGTGGTGACTATCCCATTTATCCAGGTATTACTGTGCTGACTGTCCATTTTAACTTGGTATTATTCTACTGACTGTCCCATTTATCCAGGTATTACCGTGCTAACTGTCCCTTTTACCCAGGTATTACTGTAGTGACTGCCCCAATTATCCAGATACTACTGTTCTGATTGCCCCAATTATCCAGGTATTACTGTGCTGACTGTCCCTTTTATCCATGTATTACTGTGCTGGCTGTCTCATTTAACCAGATATTACTCTGGTGACTGTCCCGTTTATCCAAGTATTACTATACTGTCTGTCCCTTTTATACAGGTATTACTGTCTGACTGTCCCTTTTATCCAAGTATTACTGTGATGACTGTCCACTTTATCCAGACATTACTGTGGCGACTGTCACCCAGCTATTACTGTGGTGACTGTCCCATTTATCCAGGCATTACTGTGCTGTCTGTTCCTTTTGTCCAAGTATTACTGTGGTGACTCCATTTTATTGAGATATTACTATGATGACTGTCCCATTTGTCCATGTATTACTGTGGTGACAGTCCCATTTATCCAGGTATTACTGTGCTGACTGTCATTTTATTCAGGTGGTATTACTGTGCTGACTGTCACTTTTATCCAGATACTACTGTGCTGTCTGTCCCTTTTATCCAGGGATTGCAGTGCTGACTGTCTGTTTTATCCAGATATTACTCTGGTGATTGTCCAATTTATCTAGACATTACTGTGCTGACTGTCCCTTTTATCCAAGTATTACTGTGCTGACTGCCCCTTTTATCCAGGTATTACTGTGGTTACTGTCCATTTTATCCAGATATTACCGTGGTGACGTTCCATTTAACGCCCCCCCTCCCCCACTAAACCTAAACACACCCCTCCCCCCACTTAACTGAAACATGCCCACTAACAAGACCTAAGCACACCCTCCCATAAACCTAAACACAACCCCCACTAAACCTAAATGTACATCCCCACTAAACCTAAATGCACATCCCCACTAAACCTAAACACACTCCCTGCTAAATCTAAATACATCCCCTTCAAACCTAAACACACACCCCCACTAAACCTAAGCACACTCCTCCTAAACCTGAACACAAACCTTGATACAGAATTATTAATCACAGGGAAGAAAAGCATTTTCAATAATATATTTCTATGGTATTATTAAATGAAATGAGGTATGTAAACCACATTAGTTACTAAGTCTATGGGCAGCACCAGCCCTGTTTCAGGGAAAGGGAAGGGGGATTGGGGAAGGGAGGGGGTACGAGTGTGAAACCTACCCTATTATCTAAGTTGGGTCAAATGATGGCCATATGCCAAATTTTGTCTAGATCGGTCAAGCGGTTCGGATTTCTATAGCGCACAAAGTTACAAACATACAAACATTCACTTTTATGTATAAGATATATATATTAAACATACCCATATGTGTGTGTGTGTGTGTGTGTGTATGAATGCATGTTAAAATTTAGCATCATTAAGTTGGGGACTTTCTAGAAAACGTTACAGGATGGTTCTAAGCAGGCATATATTTCTTTCTGCTGTTTGTTGAAGACTGGGGAGTGACGGGACTGATCATTATGTAATATTTTAGAACAAGACATGGAAATATAATAAGGAAAGCGCCCATTTACTTCGTGTTTCAAATTTAAAACTTCAATTAAGACCTTTGATGACGAACGGTTACAGACGATGCCGTATGCTGCCAGAAGTTTGACCCACAAAATACTGTTAATGTAATTAGAACACAAAGGGAAAGCTTTTAAAATTGGTATACGTTGCTAAAATGTTAAATTCACTTTGACTGTAATAGATTGTATAGGTAAATGAAAGCTAGAAATATAAGTGAATAATGTTTAAAGTGAATGTTTAAACTGAAAATTTCGATGCTGATTCGTTCAAAATATTTCGGAGACAACCATTAAAAATTACTAGTTAACGATTTCAGGAATGTTGAAAGGATGTGGGTTTGTGTGTCGCGGCTTCCCTGTAATAGTTAAATGTGCCTGCTACTATACATTAATTAGAACAAAAGAAGATTGCTGCATTTCGGCAGGAACGTTAATAACGGTACCGGGAATTTAAGCGAAACTGGTTAGATCAAACTCCGCTTAGCCGACCACCAGAAGCACTTCAAAACTAAACAAAATGTCGAGCGAGCCATATTTCGGAAGGCGTGTGAGAAGAGACAGGGAAATTATAAATGTATGTCGCATTCGTGGACGTGCTCGTAAAAAATGAGAGGTTTTTGTCAAGACTACTAATTAGCTTTTAAGGCTAGCCATAAAGGGTGTGCGCTGGCGTGTGAGTAATTGCATATTCGCGTTGTGTGGTAATTATGTGTGGAATTAGAGCGATTGATTTTGTGGCTTCATTATTTACCCTCGTATTATTCTAATTCTCTGCCAATTAATCAATCAATTGTTTACATCACTGCATCTGATCGATTAACTAGACCGACATCATAGATCACAGATCATGGAAGGGGACGGGTTTAAAAATGAAATTCAGGCTGTGAATATTGTTATAAATTAAAACCTATTGTGTATGTTGTTTGTCTTTTATTATTATTATTATTATCTGTCTGTAACTGTCCTTGACTATTCACATGCTGTTGTCGATAGGGGCAGAATGTTGCGGTGGCCGAGTCCTTTATTGTCTTGAACATATTTGCCATTTTTAATGTAATATTATAAAACATGGTGCTCATTATCTTACCGTCTTTATTTTTCTGTTGGTATTTTTTTTGGCGATTAATGTCTATTCGTGTTCGAAGCATTCAATGTAAAAGAGGTGTTGTGACAAAGATGGTCGCCTTTTCGTAGAATCTCGATATTCCTCTTTTTGGCTTATTGGTTCTAAAAGTAAATACTCCTTTATGTTATGCTGGAGCTTTTGATGAGCTTTGCTTAATTATATCCTTCCAAAGACCTGTCTCTTATTTATCTTTTTTTTTTTTTTTGTAATTTCTCGGAACCCCGAGTTCATCTCCTCCCCTCTCTCTTCTTTTTTCCCCCTTAGTTTTGAGATGTATTCCCAGCGCGTATCCTCCTCTCAGCAGATATCTATTGTTGAAATATTTCCACCTTGCCAGTTCTGCCTTGCGTCTATTATTTTCCCCCTGCCATTGTTAATGATCTAACGTCGTTATCCCCAGCCTCCTTATGATCAGCTCTTTTACAGGGCTTTCAACACTAGTCCTGTGGTCGCGTTCTCTTGGGATTCTTTCCTTTAGGAGGAGACCTTTAATCATAGAAGTCTTCTCCGTACGTTCGTCGCTCTCTTTGAAGTGCCGTGCCACTTTTTGAAGTATTTCTTCACTTAGTTTTCTGGTAGGGAGGTAGGCATATTTGTCATTTAACATCAACACGTATTAGAGTGTAGTAGTTATAACCCTCCACTCCCTGCGCAAATAGTGAGTGTGTGCTTGCTGGAATTACTTTGATTGCCCACCCGTCTGACCTCTCTTACCTTTAGGGATAAACAACAAAGGTCATAAAAACAAGGTCAGATTAACACTGAGATTTTAAATGAAATTCGTGTCTAATCATAACTTAGTGATGCAGGACATATAAAGTAAATAGAATCTCAAGTTCAGGATCTACTGTATGACACCGTGGCCCCTACAAAACAGTGAGTCAGTAAGGCGATAAAATCTCATCATTCTTCAAACTTCCGTCGGACTAGAGGGTGTGTTATGGCCCTGAACAAGTTCAAGGTCACGTGGATAGGGAAATTGAAGGTTCTGTTTGAACTATTATTCCGTGAGAATAACTACTTTCATAATGAAATGCAACCCAAAAAGTTCTGCGCCATTTCAAATGGTCTCGACATGGTAGCCCTGAAGGTTCAATCGTGGATGCAAAGGAGTAAACACGTAATCTCCAGTGTATATTTTTCAGTAAATCAATAGAAGTATGCCATGACCTTTATGATTCCTACCGGCAGTAAACTATTCAAGTATTTATGGTGTTTTATTAGGTCAGGTCAATCGTTTAACGAAAAGTGATGTTTTGGTCATATATAATGAGCGTTTTATTAAAATACTATTGAATCACTGAAAGTTCTTTTAAAGAACGATAAGCTACGCTGAAATTTTATTTTATTTCTCATTCAAAGAGCGAAAATCAGTGACGACTTCTTTGCTTACCCGAAGGGGTAGTGGTTTGTACTCAGTACAATCGAAAGTATCCATGAACCAGCCTAGTAAGTTGAACACACCTTCTTTCATGAGATTATACTTGTTGCAAAAGTTTGTCTCTTCTGATATGGTTACTGGAATTGTTTGGAACTCTGCTCTTGTGCAGTTTATGTCTGTTTCATTGCATTTACTTCGTTTTTCGACCTAGTTTTCATCAAGAAATTTAAGTGTGTGCCATGTAGAAGGGTAGTGCCATCATTGCACCTCACGCGGTGCATGGTAGGCATAACTTAAGGTTCTGTGCAGTGTCATCTTCGACCCATAGCTGCAACCCTTTTCATTCCTTTTATTGTACCTCCGCTCATATTCTCTTTCTTCCATCTTACTGTCCACCCTCGCCTAACAATTGTTTCAGAGATCAGCTGCGAGGTCTTTCTCCTGTTACACCTCTAACACCTCCTTTACACTCAATTTCCCTCTCGGCGCTGAATGACCTCATAGGTCCCAGCGCTTGGCCTTTGGCCTAAATTTTATATTTCACTTTATATTCCAAATTTGGTTGTGTAATTAAAAGTAGCAAAATAAAGACATTAGCATCCTACAGTAGTTGGGCAGGGCGGTCTTTGTAGTTTCGTCTGTTGTAACATGACTACCATTATTAATCTATATCTGAGAGAATTTAATCGATGAACCTTGAGTGGTGAGACGCAGTGGTTTCATTCCTTGTATATTCAAGTACCGAACCGTCATACATTTTTTTTTTTAGTGTCTCTGTCTGTTAATCTTGTTCGTGTAAGTAAATATAAATTCATCTTTCAATTAAGGCTTTTTTTTATATATTAACTTCTTTTTCCTTTTTTTTTTTTTTACATATGATCATTCCCTTTTGTTGAGCCATGTTTGTGAGTAAATGGTCTAAACTCTGAAGGATCATTTTGCCTGGATGTCTACTCATGTAAAGTTACTAATAGTAGTATTTTGTTGATCATATTCGTGCTCCTGGTCCCGGAATTTGGCCTTGAATAAATTCGACAATTTTGAATCGGTAGCTTTAAATTTGGTCACACAAGATTATCGTGTCAGTGGAACGAAAGATGCAAAGGGTCATCCACGTGTCTGCATTGCCACCGGACCCCCCTAACCGTCACCCCTACCACAACAAAAAAACATTGTATTTTTTGTTCATCCAAAAGCTCAGAACAGATTGCTTTCAGTTTTTTGGAAGCGTAGCTCAAGTTTAAATTCAAATGTACCGGAATATATTTCCATTTGTCAAGTAATTTGATCATTATTTTGTTGTCATACTAAACGATGTGAAAATGTAGGTTTCAGTAATTTTGAGGTTGTGTTTCCCATAAGAATAAATGCCTTGAAAGTATGGGTGGTTAAGACAAATGAATTCAGTATATGTAAGTATATTTCTAGTTACCGTTTTATAATTTTTGTAATCAGCTGTGTATTTATTCTTTTTATTTTTCCGTACACGGCCGTCAACTAAATACATTCTATCGCTAAATCTGGCACTATAACGGATTATTATTTTTTATGCTTTTCGTTCTTGAATTTCCTAACGGCGTTTATGCTCTCTCTCTCTCTCTCTCTCTCTCTCTCTCTCTCTCTCTCTCTCTCTCTCTCTCTCTCTCGTTCAAGCGTAATTGAAATTGCTTCCTTTGCGAAATTATATTTCTTGGTTTCGCTTCGCCCTTTCTCATATCTAGGCATCTTACAGAAACACTGTGCGAGAGAGAGAGAGAGAGAGAGAGAGAGAGAGAGAGAGAGAGAGAGAGAGAGTGTGTGTATCCTTCGATTAACATCATAATGGAACTCATTAGAATGTCTGGGAAGCCCTTTGGGAGACGCAAATGACGAAATATGAGGTTTATGAACAGTTAATTGGGACATTCCAAGCGGGTGTTAGGCGTGATTACCCAATCACTACTTAGATGCGAACCCAGTGGCATCCACGCCGTCGTATTAAGTTATTCTTTCGTCAACATCTGCAGATGGCATTGCCCTTTACAAGGTGTTAGGAGAGGCCCAGGGTGCCCGGACGGGTGGATGCGATGTTCAGCAATGATGAGTTTGAAGACATTGCGCAAGAGACGAAGTATAAGCGAGGAAGATGGAGAGATTTGGCGGAGATAATGAAAAGGGTTATGGAGTGGTATGAATCGGGGAGGTTCGCCAGCTCTCGTAGTCTGCAGAAGCTGGAGTTTTAATTAGGTGCTTGAAAATTATTACATGGAGTTATTAGGGGGCAAGGATAGAGATCAATAGTTCGAAATAGGCAAATGTGTTTAAAACAAATGGGTTTAAATAAAGCTGTTCAGCTTAATATAAGTTTGAGTTTGTGAATACCCAAAACTACTAGAGACGGTGAAATGATTGTATAAAATGTTGAAAGGTTGTGAAATGTTGAGAGAAAGTTATTATGGGGAGAAGTTACAGATTTATCAAGTGAAAAGTAAATGGTAATTGAATTTTTCCTTGTGCTCGAAGAAACCAAAAGTCAAATTAGATGACTGAACAGGCATACCGAGGTATGTACATTGTGTTTGGTAATAATGGTATAGTGCGAACGGATTATTGCGCAGCGCAAATGTTTCGTTGATGTCTCACCACCTACTTTGAGTCATCCTTTAAGTTAATAAGTTTCGATTTTTTCGTTTCTTCCTTGTCCATACAACTACGCGAAGGGTTATCGACTTTAGTGCATGATATTTTTTTTTCCGTCTTGGGCAAATGACCAGTCCCTGCAATTTTGGAAACTATCGGATATGCAACAGTTGCTGCTGTGGTAATCCAGGGCCGGAATCTGTAGTAGTAAAGTAAATTTTTGGCAACCTGGTTTCCTGGTGCAGATCCGGACAGGAAGTAGTACTCCAGAGTTGGGTCCAGTGCTATGAAATTTTAAGTATTTGATAGCTTGGGTCTAGTTGTGGGCAGGAATTATCGTCAACTCTTTTTTTTTTTTTTTTCTTTTTTTTAAGCATTATCATAGCTATTGTGATCCTGAGGCAGATCCCATTAGAGGAAACTATTGATCATAGCATAGTTGCTTATCATAAGAGTCCCGTCCCTGAAGAAATGTGTATTAGGTCATTTTTAATGGATTAAAGATAGTCTAAGTTATTACGTATTTGCCTTCTCGATATTTTGGTTTTCTGTTTATCGTTTGGATTAATTTTTCAATTTTATGCCCTTGTGTGTGTACCGAATTTACAAGATTCTGTTTTGTTATGTTTTTGTGTGTTATTTTACATTATTTCTCTTTTATATATTTCTTTATTCACTTTTGTTTATATATTACTTTGTCATTTTTATGGATCTGGTTTCTGTATTTGCTATGATTCTATAATAAGTTTTGTTTCAGAGTTTCTTGATTTTATTTATATGTCAGCGTTTCCGTTTACTTCATTATTGATGAGTGTTGTTTTCTTTGTGCGTTTCTTCGGGATTTTTCCTCCTGCTCTATCATCCGGAAGACGAATGACAGACTTTTAGCTCTTATGTCCTTCGAAAAACTAAAAACGCATCTTGATCCTCTTTTTTTTTTTTTTTTTTTTTTTTTTTTTTTTTTTTTTTTTAGCTTTCAGAAGGCAACTAAGTCATCTTTACCTTCTTTATCCTTCAAAAGTCTATAAGGTCTCTTCTACACTGTGCGGTGCGTCAACGCAATTCTCTGCGTTGCGGGGACGCATACAGCAGTCGAATTATTATGCACGTTACATAGTCCTTCACATTCTACGAGTGCGAGCAAGTCGTCGCTGCGACGCCGCATGACACGTGCGGGGTACCGCCAGGCTTCTTTTGTGTTGTGTCGCAAATGTGTGCGACTGCCAAGATCCAGTTAGAACATTATTTTCAATACACGTCTTTACATCTTGCGGTTTCTTACGCACATAACTCCGCGCAGAATGATCCAGCCATCTCAGGATACTGAAGAAATCCATTCAAGGGGCGAACATAATGGATTCGGCAGTGACTCTTGTTTTTCTTTCTTAAATAAGGTGAATAAAGCACAATACACATTTTTCTTATCCATTATGGTTGACCGTAGTGCTCACTTTAGACTAAATATTTTTTGATTTTGTAGGACGCTCCTGTATGCGGCATCGTGTAAAAAACACCCGCAAAGCAGCGGTGCGGCAAACGCATTTGCGTGCAGCAACAAATCGCTTAGTGTGAAAGAAGTCTAACCCACCCTAGCGCCTAACGCATTATTGTACAGACGAATATCTCATCTTTGTTTTTTTTTTTTTTTTTTTTTTTTGCATCATTCAAAAAACGAAAAACTCAGCCTTGCCTCTAAAGCTATCCTTCAAAATGCGAATAACCCATCACCATTTTTATCTCCTTAAAAAAACAATAAATCATCTCTTTAATTTTTTTTTTTATCCCTCAAAAGGTAATTAGTTCTCCAACGCATCTCTTAGGACTGTTTATTGTCGTTCGTCATTCCCACGAAAATTGAGAATTTCGCGCCTGAAAAGAACCGCCCTTGTGCCTGGCTTATTTACCGTAATGAGATAGATTCCCTTTCCCAGCGATAGATCGGTGTTGGGAAAGTAATGAGTGATTTTTTTTTTTTTTTTTTTTTTTTTGGCAATAATATCGGATTAAATGATAATGATTTTAATTTACACCAGGAAGTGATTTTGTGTTGGAAAGCAACTTTAATGACATTGCAGGAGGCTATTTATTACGTTTCACGTTGTAATGTGACCTAATTATCGCAATTCACCGAGAAATTATTCAGTAGCGTATAATTTAGACATATTTAGCCGGACCAAATGTTTATTAGGTAAAATTAAAACCGTGGGTCATAAGGGATGAGCGGTAGAAGATATGTTAATATTCCACATTTGTAATTTTTATACACATAATTTCACATAACCAAATGAAAAGGAGAATGCAGTCGGCCATGACCCGACTTTGTGGAAAGAGGCGAAATGATCTGTAAAGTTTTCTACAAATTAGGCTCGATTTTCTGAACGACTGTAATAATCCTGAAATCACGTATTCATAGTCTTGAGAAGTAAACTTGACTGCCCGTTTCACGTCGGGTTTTCTAAACACTTGGTTACTTTGATTCTTATGATGAAAAATTATTTTGATATCACGTTGATGTAGCTTGTATAAATCTGTTTACGCTCCAGAACCAGAGAACCCAGTAGGCAATGCAACCTTTGATGGAGGTGGCTTAATTAATGTAAACTGAAATACTGGCTGGTGCTTCTTATTCTGAATATTCAGACAAGCCTCGGGTAACTATATATAGTTCGGCACACAACGACTTGATTATGTATTTTTGACTTTATGTAATTAATTATGGAAAGGACGGGTTCTTATTGTAGCCATGTGATAGTGCAGAATCAGCCTGGTCATAAAATCTCAAGTGGTTTCGTTTTGGGGGAAATGCAGATTGATCGTTTGATGTCCTGTTTGGGTAGTTTCGTGCGGCCCGCACCCCTCTGGCCACACCTGAGTTCAGCCAGCAAGGTCACGGAGTATCCACTCGACCACGTACTCGTGCGTCACCGGCGTCACGTGAACCACGTGGTCTAAACGCAACTTTTCCGTCCGCTTGCTGTAGAGGTTCACGTTCATTTAGTTTAAGGAATTACAGGTTGCTCCATAATCAAGAGCCCGTGATGATATAACGCCTACTTAATTATAAACACTACTAGCGACCATTTTAGGTATATGTAGATGCTTCCTTTTATTATATGCCATAGGACAGGAATTTCATTGAAGTCTAATTTTTTTAGAGCTAAAAGCAGAAAATAAGGTAGGTATTTACAAATATATCTATATAAAATATAATATATGTATTTATATATATATATATATATATATATATATATATATATATATATATATATATATATATATATATATATATATATATATATATATATGCGTGTGTGTGTGAGTGTGTGTTTTTTGTTAATGTTGTAGGAGACTGTGTAGAAAAGGCAAGGAAATCTGTCTGCCCGGACATATCACAGGAAGAGACTGAATGGAATAAAAGAGCATTCCTTTATACCAGTGACATCAAAAAGAGAGTGTGTCATTTTGTGTGTATTTTATGTTGAAAAGTAATTGCTGTGGTTGTCGCGGTGGAGTCCCCCTCTCGGCGTTTTTGTTGGTTGACGCGTTGCCATATTGTAATTGAGAGCAAGTTTTCCAATTAAAATGTGCCAATAACACTTTTTTTTCTATAGAGAGAGAGAGAGAGAGAGAGAGAGAGAGAGAGAGAGAGAGAGAGAGAGAGAGAAAAACTGACCTCACTCATCATCACTTCCTGCAAGATTGCAAGTAGGAAAAGATTGGGGATGGTTGCATGAAAATTTACCCAGAGTTATTACATGACATACTTGTGTATTTAATATATATATGATATATATATATATATATATATATATATATATATATATATATATATATATATATATATATATATATATATATATGTATATATATACATACATTATACATGTATATGTGTATATATATGTACATATATTTATATATATATATATGTATATATATATATATATATATATATATATATATATATATATATATATATATATATATTAAAATGAATGATCATCTCTCCTCTCGCATCCATCCAAAAGAAGACTTAACAAATCGAATTGGTTATTCTACTGAAGGACCCGAAATTAGGTAATTTAGACATTAAAATTAATGTTCGCAGGTGGCTAACTGGTTTTAGGCTACTAAAAACTCCTTTCTCCTCACGATTAAATGGGTTGCCTTATGTAGTAAAGGTTCTACAATTTGCATTTCTTTCCACATGCAACATATACTGTGTAATGTGATAATTCTAATTGTCGTCATGTTAGAAAAATGTCATGTAATTTCAGGAAGAATTTTTGGAGATAAACAATTCGTAGTTTATTTCTGTTCTATCATGAGACTTTGAAACAAAAGTTGAAGACTGACAATGTCATCCACGTTGTCGACAAAATAGCTATGTCTCTAGAATTCTTTCAAGAAAGGAAATGGTTGCCATAATGCTATGATTGAATAGGTTAATTATACATTAAAATGAGGGAACGGTTGCCATAAAATTGTGGTCGAATTGGTTAATTTTACTGCGTTGATTACAGCATTAGATTAACTATTGAAAAATGTAATGAAATTTTTTAAGTCGCTGGGTTATGATTAAATAATACATGCGTTACTGACCAATAACTGCTTTGCATTTAACCGATCAAAAAGACGATGTTAAACATGACCAAACGCCTGAAGTTGCCACCTTAAAACAAGCAAACAAGTGGGGTCTGGTAAAAATTTTTTCTTCTTTTCCATTTAATTCAAAATAGGAGTCCTCCGTCAGTCAGCCTGTAATTTTTTCTGTTCTTTCACACCTCACCTTGAGCGTGCATCAAAGGTAATGTCTTCTTAAGTTTTTAAGTCTGGGAATAATTTCCGTCTTTGAAAATAAGCAGTTCGCCCACAGGAAATACTGCATTTGTGGGTGCCGTACTAAGGCAGAGCAAAATCCTCTCATAATGAATCTCAGAGGTAAGGAAAATCAATATATTTCAGATTTGTCTTCTACAGCTATAATTAAGTTGCCTACAACACAAGAAATGCCCGACATTAATAATCTCTTCTAGTATCCCGGGTCGTTTTTAACCCGTTACCGTAGATGACCTCCAGTTAGTTTTTAATGAGCACTGTTAGGAAGGCTTTTGACTCCGGTAATTTGATAGATATCATCAGAATTACCGTTTTGTATTTTTTTTGTTTCGTTTGATCCATTATTCATTCTCAACCCAGTATTTATATAAAAATTCCTGTCTTTATCATGTTATATTTCCAAAACACACCCTTGTGTTATTATTGCGACGGCTGGATTCCATGGCCTTTGTGGACACAGGAATATAAAAAGAAAGGTTTGGTTCTCATCTCGTGATCATGACAAACCGCAGATTGATCAGTTGAGTCTCATAATTATGTCCTCTCTCTCTCTCTCTCTCTCTCTCTCTCTCTCTCTCTCTCTCTCTTCTCTCTCTCTCTTTTCTTACGAGTGAGTGAACTCAGGCCGGATGACCACAGACCGGTTCAGTTGATTACGCTGAGTCTGGTTGCAGGATCAGGTTACTGTGGCAGCGTTCAGAAATTCAGAGGCTCCCGTTAAGCTTATTTGCTTGAGAGAGAGTCGAGGCAATCCGCTTCTCCTCCAAGATCTGTGGCAGACCAGTGTCTTAAGGCTCACGCCATCTATCGGATCTCTCTTGATACTTGGCCAGCCTCTCTCTCTCTCTCTCTCTCTCTCTCTCTCTCTCTCTCTCTCTCTCTCTCTCTCTCTCTCTCAAGTACCACCACGTTAAGGTAGAGAAAAACGAGCATTAAAAGTGATGCTAACATGCTAGGTTTACAATGATCGTCGTATTTCATCTTACGTTAGAAAACTGCCAAGTGTGTTTATTCACCTATAGAAGGATTTCATTAACCCCGTCAAGTACATTTACCTTTCAAGAGGTATTTTATTACGTCTTGATTATTACTTTGCAACGAGTATTTAGATTTTTTTTTTATCTTGGCGAGAAAGAAATTGCTATCACAGACGGGATGGAGTAAAATTAGAATTTTTGTATGCTGAAGACCAGAGTTATTTTCCTTTGAGGAAGTTCAACGTTATCATTTCGGCAGGAACGTGTTAAATGTGTTATCCGTTATGGTGTGCTTCATTTAGTGGCAGCACGTGTGGAGTTACGCGTGCGCAGTTTTGACCTCTCATTATAGATCGTCATAGGGACGAAACGATTAGTCACTGGTTGCTTATTTCGCTCTTAACGCATGTGAACATTTGGCATACTCAGGTTCACATAATATAAACTAACGCTCTCTTATACATATAAACATATACTCATGCTCGCATATCACCCATGTCACAAGAGCAATTTTTGGCGAGTTTGTGTTTACTTTGTAAACGAATTGTTTTGGAAGTGTTATCGTTGTTGCTAAGTCTCTCTCTCTCTCTCTCTCTCTCTCTCTCTCTCTCTCTCTCTCTCTCTCTCTCTCTCTCGCCAGTTACTGCGCATAGAAATTCAAATATTGTTTTCCCCATATTGGAAAAGAATTGTATGAACTACCTGCAATAACGTGAAATTAAAGGTGGATTCATGACACCTGGTTTTTGTAAAGAATTTCCAATTTTGATCAAATGCGGCACCTTAATGGTCATTTGCTCTGTCTAAGTAGTTGTTAACGCGACAATGCACGGAAACTTGCGGTTTCATTTCAATTGTAAATGAGCGTTATATTGGGTGGCTCTGGAATTTTAATTTAAATACCTTTGTCTATTCATGCTAACTTTTCCCAGCGTGCCATATGATTTGTAAAGTTCGAATCACTCCTCAGAAATGTCCCTCTTGCCCGGACGAACAATTTTCTTCCGCTTCGTAATTCAGTTTGTGAGTGTGATTATTTCAGTGAGTGAAGATCTATCATTTAGTTGAAATTTACATTCATAAATCATTGAGTCAGTTTGAGGGTAGAGTTTGGTGGTAAATAATATTTGCATTTCATTGTACTAATCGTTTGGAGATTTTACAAAACATATTTTGACTACCAACATACTAAGACTGAAAGAGAGAGAGAGAGAGAGAGAGAGAGAGAGAGAGAGAGAGAACAATGAATTAGGTTGTGAATAAAACGTTGCAGATCCCCATTGCTAGGAATCGTCAACTTTAATTTTCATTAGCAAGTGTCCAAGGACAAGAAAAACATCCGTCTCGTGAAAGGAAGTTGAATGAATTACAGTAAAATACGTGCGTTTTAAAAAGCAAAGACATTTAAGGTAAATAACTACTGACAGATTGACGCAAAGAGGGGAAGAGCACGAGCACTAAGGGATGCTGGGGGAGGGCCGTGTGCAGAATGATATTGTATGTTTCCCCAGCTCCCCCAGCTCTTTCAAAAGCAACTGGGGGGAAATATACATCCGTGCATTATTTAGGCACCTCCGCCGATGTTTTTTTTTTTCCCCTCTGTGGTAAGGGAGAGGAGCGGAGGAAGTGAGGTTCGTAAGTGCGTATATTTACTAGGGTAGAGAAAGGAAAGGAAAAGTCTTATGCGAGTTTTCAGAAGCGAAATGCGTCCCTGAGATGGTTGTTTATGATTATAAGCTGCTTTACACTACATTAGGTGAAACTCATAGATTATGAATATATCACTTGCATTTCACAGGCCCGTCGTTGTTTGGTGGGTACGTTTCTCTTCCTTTAATTTAGCTCTTGTGTATAGAGAGAGAGAGAGAGAGAGGTGGTATGTGTATCATTCTTTTGGTTTCCATATTTTAGAAATACTCATCGATGAAGGTAAATCTTTCACTCTTAGAATTTTAGGGAGAGAGAGAGTGTTAGAAACAAAGACGAATTAACATCTGTTCTACACGCCTTGTACATTCTTTTTACATTGCCGAACTACCTCCGACTATTTTGTTGATCAACGAAGCTGAAAATTCAGGTTAGCTTTTCTGATAAAAGCTTGTCTGGAGCCTGTATTTTTTTATGTATGGCATAGACATTTCAAATTTCTGCGTCTTCCCCTGAACTGCTGGATCAGTTTCACCCGAACTTGACACAAATCGTCCTTGGATCACGAGTAAGAGGATGGAGCGACAGTAGGAATGCAAAGCTTTACATAGAAATGTCTACGAAAAGTCTTTACAAATGTGTTTCTAGAGAACAACATAATTATTCTAGTACAGTGTACATTCAGGGCCAGGGTGCCAACACAACAGGAGTACATAATTTTACACAGGAATATCTAGTATTATACACTTGCAAGCGCAGCAAGGTGATTCAGGTAAGCATCTTTACCTCTTATCTCCTTTTGATTCCCTCTAACCATTTCCCGCTCCCCCCCCCCCGCCCTCCCACCCCCTTCTATTATTTCATGCAGTCTTACTTCCATAAGGAAAGTAACCCACAACATTTCGCCCATATATTATAAATCTTATCTCAATAGATGTTCCTTAGTCATTTTCATGAACTTTGTTTAAAATCCTTGCTACCTTTCTCCTTGCTCACCTTTCCAACAACTTCGCCACTTCGCCACACATTCCAGAAGGTTCTCTCGATTCTCAGTTAGTCTAGGAACTTTCAGTAAGGCATTTTCTTGACTTTCTGTTGCTCAGTGCCTTACACTTCCTAAAATGCACTTAAAAAGCGTCTCATTTTTTCGTACAATTTAAAAACCTTTGACCAGTTTCTGCAACTTCTCACAATTTCCATGTTTTACTGACATTCGTGACCATCATGCAGTCAACTACTTTTTCAAAAGGAACAGACCTTATGTAAACTGGTTTTTAATTTTAATTTTTAATAAACTAATTAAGCCAGTGTATTAAGCGTTCCAGGTGTTCCAATATGGGGTCCAAATTTTCGGCCCTCTTGTGCACGCTCCTGTTACTAAGATGTAGTTTTTTCTCCGAGTTAACTTTTTTTGTATTGTCAAGGTAATTTCACAACTCTTTCTTTGGTGACTTGAAGTAGCGATTTCCGTTGTTTTTGGTAGATCGGGCAGATTTGTGTTGTTTCTTATAATCGTTCACTGGAGTCGTTGAATGATGAATTTAACACGAGTTGAATACCAGGGTAGGGCAGGCATGCATACATTGCTTTGTATTTGATAAGCTCAGAAAGAATACGAATCAAGTGTTTTAAATGTATGTTTTACATGAGTGAGATCGCAGATTGGCATAAAGAAATTTAGTTTTTGTTGTGTGTATGCGCAGAGTACAGTTTATTGCGTCGAATTAGAGTTCGGTGTCGAGCTTTTCTTAAATGGCACTCCCTTGATTTTTTTTTTTTTATCCCCTAGTGTTTTCGCTTTGTTTTGCACCATTTTCCGCTCGTGACGCAGGTCACCTTTGTACTAGTGCCGCTTAATCACGTCCCTTTTAAATACGCCTTTGTACGACATCGCCCCATCGCCCTACTTCTTCAGAAATCCCATCTCTCTTGCCTTGGGTAATTGGCTGTTCAGTGGAGGATTGCGCGGGCCAGGGACTTCGCCAATGCTTTCCGTTTGCATCACTGCTGGATGTGTGGGAGAGTTATAAAAATTTGTCCCGTTATCGCTGGTCGTGTGTGTTGGAAGATAATAGCTCTCTACAGGTATATAAATGCTCGTACTTGGTATGAATATTTGGAAGCACATAATTTCTGTTTCCTTTTGCACATTTCACGTTTTCCTCTTGAATGTTTCCTCAACGTTGGCAGTGTTACCTGGAAATAATAAAGTAGCTTCACCTGAAAGCACAACAGAATTGAGTATTAGTTTTCTTTCTCTTTTTTTTCTTTCAGATTCCTTTGAAAGTTACAACACTGAAAAATGGGCTCCTGTCTTTTTATAAATGTTATATTTACAGTAAAAGACATAATGGATGTTCTTTTATAACGTTTAAATTAATCGACGATAATTCCTTATGTGAACATATCTCAATTCACACTGATGTAGCCTTGGTTAATTGTATGTAACTTGATGGTAATGATCGTTTATCGTAGCGTTAAGTGCTTTGCCATTCCTTAGTACGGATGCTGATTGATCGTGTTTTTACGGACTTAATATCTTTTACTCAGCTGTGTCAGGAGCTCACCTCTCTCTCTCTCTCTCTCTCTCACTGTGTGTGTGTGCGTGCGTGTGCAGGAACTCATTGATGTTGTTTTATATAAAGTAGTTTTTGCATTTTTCCCTGCGTAAAGAACCTTTTTGCTATTATCCCGATTGCAGTTCTGCAGAAACGCAAAGTTTCCTTTGGTTTAGAGCCATGGAAACATTATTTTTTACGACCCACTTCGAAGTAACGCAGCTGGAATGTTCTCGCACTCTCATGTCTTGGCCGTAACGACGTGGCTCCGGCTACGCCAGGCTTTCTTTTTTTTTTTTTTTTTTACTGGGTCACAGGTGACTGTAACTGAACCTTTTTTGCCGTGTTTATTTGTAATGCTAAAGAAACTGGTGACGCATTGCATTTTTATGTGATCCGAGTCCGTGGTTTGCATTCCTGAACAATACGAATTGGTCTGTCATGGTGGAGGAGAAGGTTTGAGCAAGAAGTGAATTGATAGAATTTAAAATCTGAAGGAATTATTCTCTTTCATTCACAGAACCAGAGAAACAGAATGAAGAACTTATTATGCGTATGATAACAAATACAAGTTGTGTAGAGAAGAAATGCAGGGTTGCATCACACACAAACTACAATAAATGCTCTTACAGCAATTTGATTTCTGCTATTATCAGCCATTCATCAGTTATGGAGTTCTGGATTTCTTATTCAGCTTTAATCCTTTTGATTGCCATCTTTTATATTTTATCCTTAACTTTCTCGCTTCAGTAGTTTAAACTATCAAATCTCTTTATCATTTCGCAGTTTTCATTAACACTCTTGATGATTATACTGTACTGATCTCTGGGCTTGGACTTCGCCCTTAAAAAGCATACCATACCAGGGACATCGTCAGGGGTAAGCAAACATTTGTTGACAAATTAACACCTGATTTACTATATACTTTATGAACTTTCATTTCTTTTTTTATGAATATGTTGGTAAGATTCTATCTCTGTAAATGTTATCGTTACAGTTAAGATTCGCCCAATTCATAATTGTATTACTAAAACCCAGATAAAAATCGATTTCTGTTTTAACTTATCGGGAGAAAAACAAATAAAAATTCTCTCGTTCCCGTGTATGATTTAACATTTTCCCCTTTTCCCATGAACGAGGCACATACGTGCAATCAAATGTGTATTGTACATATCCTCCAGGAGACTCAAGAGCTGCAAAACCAAATTTCCAACCTGCAACTTAAGGAAATAAAAAAAAGGACAAGAAACAAGGTTGTTGAATTACTAATTTTTCAAGCTATCGACCCACTAGACCACTAAGCTGTTTACATCACCAATTGAAGTCACAATTCGGGTTGTTGAATTGAACGGAACGAGGTGTCAGTTCAAATGACTTGTCCCTGGTACATATACAGCAATGCACTGATAAAAATACCACGAAGAAAGATAAAAAAAACTTGACAAATTCTCCATCATTTGTCGCAGAAGCTTCGAAGACTGGCGTTTGCCTATTACTTAGTTGAAAATGACACCGATACCAGCTTTATACCACATGAAATTAACTGAAACAATATCGAATTATTATACAATCAATGACTACTGTGTGATTTGCCACAGATGAGTTTTGCTGCAAGATAAAAATCTGAAAGGGTTAAGGTCCAGATTTAAGCAAATAATAGTCAAAGAGGAATGATGTTTTGTCAGTCGGCACATAATGGATAATGAAGGTCCATGCAAACATTGGGTCACCTCGACCCAATGTTTGCATTGGGTCGAGTTAAGTTTTGCCTAACGTCCACAGGCGACAGGATTAGCTGTCATTTGTGATGACTCCCAACATTCCTTTAGATCTCAGAAAGTGGGGCAAATGAAGGTGTCTGGTCTTCAAAATTCATCACTTTGCGGAAGATGTTTTAGATAGTTTAGAAATTGACTTATGTATTAGTTTCCTAGTTAAGCTTAAATACAGTATTGTTCTCTTGATTCTTATGAAACTTGAAAGGTATGTACCTTTGGACTTGATTATTTTCCCAATATGCATTTCTGACCTTGACTTGTTTATCAATGTCACGGGTAATTTTAACGTCCATATTTCATTATTTTCTGTTTTTAACGTATTAAGGTTTCAGATCATCCCAAAAACAGCGATAGCGAACTTAGAAGTCTCTGTTTTTCAGAGTCTTTATTAAGACGTATAAGTAAGGTCTGAGGGTGAAACGGCAACGCCACTAAACACGAAGATTATTTTATAGTGAGCGCTACTAAACCCCTATTCTTCTAGCCACCCTTAATTTTCTTGTTATTTGGACGGTCAAAATTTTATTATAACCTATGACATCAAAAAGGTTTTAATAAGTGTTATGCTGCAACAGTTACATTTAATTGCAATTGCATTATGTAATGTTGGTGTGGGAATATGCTATTAGTCCATCGCAACGGGTACAGTTGAAATCTAGTTGTTATTGTTTTTGCTGTTTATTTTTTCTCATTGCGTTTTATAATGAGCTCATTACTTTTGTCGCTGCAGTGTAATCATCATCATCAGTATCAGCAGCTTTGAAGTTACAAGAACAGAGGGATTGTTAGGTAGAAAGTCGTTCAAAAGAATTGTTGCTGGTGAGCGATTTGATTGAGTTATGAACGACGACACTACATTTTTCCTTCAGTAAATGAGATCTGGTGCCAACTGAAATTGAATTTTAATAGCTATTAGAAGAAATGTGGTCCAGAAGAAGATGGCTTTTATATTTATATGGTGTGATACGTTGCAACATAGCTTCATTTGTAATGAGAAATGGTATATGAAAGATGACATCGGTTTTAACGGAATTCAGTACAAGAAATTTTGACTTTTTTACAGACTTTCGTGTTTGGGAATTAATTGTGATGAAGTGGGGCACTTGAGTCTATGTAATTACTGTTGAAGTTGAATGAAGACGAACTTTTATAATTGACATGAAACACTTATGTGATACGTAAGAATCTATATGTAGCGGTTATAAGCAAGGTCCTTGGTTATGAGATGTGACGCATGAAAATTCGTCTCTGATGACATCGACGGAATTTCTCTTAATTGCGATGGGAGCGTGCATTAGAATACTGTCATTCGATGATGTATTGTCAATGAAAATTCCGCTTCGATTGTTATGGATTTATGCTAAATGAGAATTTTGTACTAGTATTCTGAAATAACAGTGATGCGTTATAATGCATATGAATTTAGATGTAATGGTGGTGAGGTGTGATATATGAGGTCGTCTGTGGTGCAAAAGAATTTGGTTTTGAATTTGATGATAGGTAGCGCCCAACTTGAATCTGCCCTAACTGTAATGAAATGCAATGACCGAGAATTTAAATTCTGCCAAGCACCAGTTCGGAAAGATGCTACACTCCATTCGTTAACAGAGCCGAAGTTGTCTTGTCTCTGAAACTCGCTAAAAGACAGATTTTCGTAGTTAAAAAATGACTGAATAGCGTCATTTCCGCCGTCTACCTTGTTTAAAATTTACATTTCCTGATTCCAGATACCTATACCGGATTGTAATATTGTCCCAATATCCAATATCCATGTTTGGATATTTGTTACTGAAATTTTTGCGGCTTTTTACTCTAAAAGATTACTACGGCCTAGTTAATATTCGATTTCTTTTATGCTGATTACTTGTTTGTGATAACAAAAGACGAATGTTTATCAATGAAACTGAAATTATCCTGTTTTGTAAGGCATGTTTCATCTGCAAAACCTGCTATTCCTTGGATTCAAGATTTTATCCAAATTATTATGATGCTTATGGAGATTTCTAATTGGTTGTTATTAACTTTTTTCTCGTAAGTCATCCTCATCTACGCATGGGTGAAAATTGAAAACGTACGAAACATTGTATAATGTTTTGGCCACAGCTGATTCCTTGCTGATCCGTTGAGTATCCAGAAATCGAACGCTATCAATGTCATAAGAGGTTTCTGTATAATTTCTACTGTATATATTTATATGGTAAATAGTGGGTAGTGCGTTCGTTGAGGTTTTCATTTTAAAAACTTTTATGGCCTTTAAATTTCTTGCCATTTGTATGTCTGTCTGTTTTTGACGATCTCGCTGAAGAATTGCAAATGTTTATTTGCTTTATTTTCTAGGTGACTTCATTCGTCAATGCAAGATATAATTGCTATATGCCAGCATGTAATTGACGTTAAATTTAGGTATTATTAGTCGGACTGAAATGGTCATATTGGTACATTTTCACGTCACCAGTCGTTTGTCTTGTAGCCCGGTGGCGCATGTAAACGTAGTTTAAGAAAAGTTTTATTTTGACTGTACACGAGGGAGTCACAGTCATGCCAAGGCCTGTTTCTCTCTGAGTCTTTCAGTTTGTATTATCTTGTCCTCTTTTTCAAATTCTATGATATATACTTGCTCTTTGGCCTCACTGGTATTTAATTTCGGCTATCGTGTTTCCTAATCCTTTACATGTTACATTTAACTTCGTTTATTCTTCTCGAGAAGAAATGTGTTTACATATGTTAGCAATAATGCAGCCTACGTAACAACAGGCTTCATGTTGTTGTGATGATATGTAACGCTGAAATTATGACATAATTGTTTTATAATTAAAATGTAAATATTTTCCATTATTTTCTGTAAATTAAGCATAATTCAAGGCAAGGGACTTTTGTTCACCAAGAGTAGGTATTTGTTCATATTCGTCAGCTGACTGCCTGCCTTTTAACCCCCTTAACTGGAACTTAGCCTTTCTTATAGCATCAAACCTTTTCTTTTTTCTTTGAAGTCTTTTCATGGCCTCCACTTCCCACCAAGTTTCACTCGAGGACATCGAGGAAATATTGTTGCTACTGATTCAGAATCTGTTTATGATATTGATGATTCTGGTCTGGTGGAAAGTGAGGATGATGGTATCAGTAGTGGTGGTGATGATGATCATGATGAAGATACCCCTACAACAGACTCTTTTGTTGAAGTTGCTGTGCCATACACATGGAATGAAGTAGAGTTAAATGGTAATAATCCCAAGCAATTGGATAATACAATGGATTATACAGACTCTCTTAAGGTATTTGGATTTGAAAACTTAACTCTTATGAATGCTTAAAATTTTTTTCCTTAGTAAATGGATGATTATGTAGTAAAAAAAAAATAAATATTTATTATTTTATGACATCCAAGAAGCAGCCTTTGCTAGTAGGTCAAGGTATCATCACTGGACAGATTTAACTTCCATGGATATGAAAGCTTTTATCGCAGTTGAAATTGCAATCAGGTTAGTTCGTAAGCCTACCATTGAATGTTTAGTGAAAATAGCTTCATATGAGACGCGCCAGATTTCAGAGCAGCATTTGCAAGGAACAGATATCAGGTTGGTGATCTAGAGAAAGGATGGTTTGTATCACTAATAAATATATCTAAGAACATATATTTTGTATATCTTCCATTCTTTTCCATTTTTGTAAACTAATCATATAGAAGCTAGTTCTGTATTATTATGAACACATTTTAAAGTATAGTATATACACAAAAAATACAAGTGTTGCAAATATGGAAACTGAATATATCATAAACTGATAGTGTACCAAAAGGATTACTGGTGCCATTAACAAAGATATCAGAATCCAACAAATTTTTATTTTTTCTGTTTTTTCCTCTTTTTGATAATTTATTTGCACATGATGTGCTTCTTGCAAGCTAAAATGATGCTCAGTCCCGAAAATATAGTGTTTAAGATGTAGTGAAAATTTTTTTTATTAAACTGGAAGGATTTTCAATTTTTTTTTTTTTTGTAAAATGTGTTCCTAGCTGGGAATCAGAGCCCGCAGCAAAAGGGTTAAGTAACTACTTACTGCTGGATGGCAAAGCCCCATTTCAATTTTGCATTTTCTGTCGTTTAATGATAACTACATTCTATTTTACGAGTGATTTTCACTCTCTCTTTCCCGTGGAATTTATATTAAAAGCAACCCTGCCTACTGGAGCTCCTCTTGCATTCTTCCTGAGGAGAACCACACCATTCCCTCATCCACCCGTATTCTGTTGCCACTCCCCCACCCACCTGTCAGATCTTCAGAGGACACCCTGGGAGGCGTCTCTTTAGAACAGAGAGCAGTCCGTCATTGTTAGACCTCTCCCGGTCGAGACCAATTTCTCCCCTCCCGTGTGTTCTGTTGCGGATGTCGTTGTTCTCCGGCGAACAATGTGTTTCGTCTGTTCATGGCCTTTGGCTAGCGTGCTCGGGCTTTTCATTTCGTCCGTGAATACGCAAGCATTTACGCAAAATCATCGCCATTAAGGAACAATACGGAGTCTGCTTTCGGGTGTTCCAAATTTAAGAATGGTTATGTACGTTGTCTAGACTCTCTCTCTCTCTCTCTCTCTCTCTCTCTCTCTCTCTCTCTCTCTCTCTCTCTCTCTCTCATACAAAACATTAAGCCTTTCGCCCCTGTAAGGATGGCTCCAGAGAATGAGCAGCATACCTGTCATTGCCACATTCTTACTGTAACTGCTGAACTGTTTCCAAACCACCTGTGCAGTAATATATATATATATATATATATATATATATATATATATATATATATATATATATATATATATATATATATATATATATATATATATATATATATATATGTAATGTGTGTAGAATTCGCCGGGTTTTTTTCGTAGTGCGGCACAAAAGACCTTTTTAAAATTTCGCCACTCATGTATCCTGTGCTTTCACTTCCTCAGTTCTCCGTTTATCCAGCATCTCGTCTCATACGTCTTACCGAGGTATGACTGAGTCTTCCAACTCTTCTCGTGCACTTAGGAGCCAGCTGAACTTATCAGGTGGTATTTTCTTATGGGTTCAGTGGAGAACATGGAACAAAGTAATTTCTCCATGTGGTATTTCTCTATCTGTCTTGTTATCTAACACTAATATTCTAGACATATAATCCTTTTTTTTTTAATTTCAGCATATTTCGTTCTCAATTTTTATTAAACCTGCTCATTTTTTATTTTAATTTTTTGTCGTTCCCAAAATTCCAACTGAAGAGAACCATGTTCCTAAATAATTGAAAGGATCAACCCTTTCAATTACTGTCATAATTATTTTTTTCTCTGCTTTATCCTAATTTGCATCTTTATATGTACAGTATATATATATACACACACACACACACACACACATATATATATATATATATATATATATATATATATATATATATATATATATATATATATATATATATATATATATATATTTGGGCCTAGTAACACACTGGCCACGTGTCATAGGCATTGGGACCCGTCTCCCACTGGCTGTCGGCCTAAGAAACAGGAGGTCAGCGCCTGCCCTATGAGCCTACAGAGGCCCAGGAGGACTTTAACTATATATATATATATATATATATATATATATATATATATATATATATATATATATTATTATGTATGTATATATATTATATATATACATATGTATATATATATATATATATATATATATATATATTATATATAATTATATATATATATATATATATATATTAAAGTATTTCAATTGGGAAACTGTAAATCTTCTGGTGTTTTCCTGAATATAACAGCATCATCTGCATATTGTAAGTCAAGATTCTGTAGCATCACTCATTTATTGGTAATCAATTGAAGCAAACTACACGTATTATATATACAGGGTGTTTCGAAATTAGAGCCCCCCCCTCCCTCTACAGCATAAACTAAAATTGATATGGACAAAAACAAAAGTAATTCAGAACAGGTATTTATTCAAGTTTCTCTCTGAGTATATAATATTTTGTGTGGCCTCCATCTGCCTGTACCACAGCCTGCATTCTTGAGGGGTATGATTTCAGCAAATCGCAAAAAAGCTGAGACCCAAACTCCATTTCCCTGAGCACTTCGGTCACCTCTCTTCGCAGGTCGTCGAGGCTGGGTATACCATTATAGCTCACTGTGTGCGCTTCAACACGATCCTTTAAGATACTACCAATGTTTTCACACACATTAAGGTCAGGAGAGCTACCTGGAAATTCACTTGACGAGAAGAAATCGCTACCACTGTTTCAAAGCAGCTCCTGTGTCTGAAGAGCCTTGAAACATGGTGCCTTACCATGCAAAAATGTGACTTCAACAGATAACACATTTTCAGGATCTTTGAGGAAAGGAAATACTCCACCAGTAAGCACAGTTTCTCTGAAGTATTTGCCATTCCATGACTGTCCTCTGTCTTTGATGATCCACATTAACCACTTGGTTGTGAAACAGAAAAATTCCCAAACATTCAGGAAATTTCACAACTTGGCGATAGCACACGTCATCGCTGATATCATCCAACTTTGCAGCCCAAATGATGTCATTTTTATGATTTGGCTTCCTGACTGTGTAAATGAAGAATTCATCTGATGCGGCAACATGGAGAAAGGCAGCTTCATCCCAATCTTTAAGAAATGAACCACAAAACCATGCACGGTCTTCTCTGTGTTGCTGAGTGATGTTAGCTTGCTGATAACATGAAATGGCTTGATACCAGATTTTTTCAACTCACGATATACAGCACTATAACTTCTCTTCTTTCCCCTTTTTGTTTCTAGTTCAGTCGCCAATTTACATAAAGACTTTGTTGGTCTACCCACTGCCTCATCTATGATGTCTTTTGACTCCTAAGAAAGGACTTCAGGCCTTCCAAGATTCTCACTCTTTTCGTGATGACAGTCATATGGATTTTTGTTCCCGCTTCTTTTAACAAAGGATTCATCTCTTTCAATGTATTTAGCTATCCAGGAACGTAAAATGAAGGATGCTCCAGCATCCCTGGCCTCTCTGAAGGTTATAGCCCGGATTCGATCAGTCCATCTGATTTCCTCCAAGTCATTAGCCATGGCTGTATCTAACTCCGTCACTCAGTCTGAAAATACAAGAAATGTAAAATGAAAAATAGCTTAATAGAATCTTAAAATAATGTACTTGGAGATAAGCTATGGCAGAAAACTTCTTAACTTTCCATTTGTTCTGTGGAGGGGGGGGTCCCTCTAATTTCGAAACACCCGATATGTACGATTGTGCCACAATGACCACTTTAACGTCTCGACTTCCTGGCATATTTTTTTATACCCTTATCACCACTAGTCTATAGCAGTGTGTGAAACAGTTGAAGCATTTACCTTCAATGGCAGGATTCGAATCAGCGCACAAGAGGTTGGCAGCGAGGATGCACTAACTCAATTTGTTTATATTTATAAATATATATATGTATATATATATATAATTTATCGTCTGTTATGTATGTATAGATGTGTATACATATATATACATTCATCTGAATGGGTACATTTGTGTTGATAATGATTTAACCCGTGATTATAGTTTCATCTTATATGACCATTTTATTCGTATCAAGTGAGAACGCCACTGAGTTTAGAAAGTCCTTAAAATGCAAATTCAGCGCATTTGGTCTTATGCTGCGAAGTTTTATTATTCAAAAAGTCTTGTCGTGTTGTCTAATATTGATAAATGGATTTACCCAACTTAGAAGGCCCTGTACGAGTGTGACACAAGTTTGCAAGGCAAAGTCCTTGATTAACGATTCCCGGGAAGTGCTTTCCTCCTCCTCCCATTGCCTATTCCCCTCCTCCCCCTCCTCCATCCATCCCCCCAGCCTCTACTCGGGAATGAGTGAAATACGCAAAGACAGATATAAATGAACTTTGTTTGAAAGACACACACTCCGCTCGTGCTCGGTAGTCATGTACGTTGCTCCTTCGTTTGAATATTTTTAAGATCTTTTTCTCTCAGCTCTTCAGAGTGGGAGGGAGACGATGCTCATTTCTCTCTCTCTCTTTCTCTCTTTCTCTCATACTTTAGATTATATTTCGGCCATTTGTAACAGTTTTTTCCTGGTTTCTTTCTTGTTCATTGTTAAGCTGCCTTTGTGACTTTGTCCCATTTCAAATCTCCACAAAGAATATATGTTATGTTTAAATATTAGTACTGTATTTTAAATATCGTGATTATTGGTGTCCCTATGTTTTTGTTTGTTTTGCCTGATGTTCTTTTATTTTTTATGTCTGTCGTTACGTATTGTTCTTCTACGCTTGATGCTTCAAGTTGACGTAGCAGAGAAGTGTTTTCATTCTCCTTTTGTTTGATGTTTTGTGGCTCCTATTTTGTTACTTCCATTTAGTTATAGGTATTTTTGAATTTTTTTCTGAAATCCTTTATACCCTTGATCATTATAGAAAAGAGTTTTTTTCAAAGTTTTAAAGATCGAACATCATATTGAGACAAGTTTGCTCAAGTTGGCCTTCCTTTCATTTATGAAAATGATGTAATGGAGCAAGGTATCCTCTTACATTCCCTCCAGCTACTTTCAGTTTTAGTACTGATGATAGAAAATACCGTCGAACAAAACAGTCAGATTCACGAGACAAGTGGCATAAAAATCCTGTTTATGATTCATGTTGATCTGGGTCAAGGCGAGGGTGTGCTTGATCTCATGATTATACCCTTCTTGACCCTGTTTATCCAAGGATTCTAGTTAATGGAGATACTCTTGGATTTCATCATAGTCACCCTTCCCATTTGCTATTCATGAGAGATATCATTCTCGCGTTGCATATTCGTGTAATATTTTGTAATCTAAGCTTCTTGAGTGGGAGGGCGTCGCATACTTCCAGGGCTTGAATTTCCAATGAATCCTTAATTCTCTCTATATTTTTATTTCCCTGCAAAGTTGTCGGGGTGATATATCTGAGGGTGTCTGTTTTTTGCTTGTATCTGTCCGTCACAATATATTTAACTCATTAACCTGTCAGAATTACCTTCAGTGAGGTTTATAATGAGGTATATTATTTTCGGTGAAAGAATGCGATTTTTATACTGCTCATATTTTTAACTGGAATTTTAAGAACTAGTGCTTATGTCCTTAGTTCTTCAGTGGTTTCAATCATAGTTTGCACTTAAGTTGCCCGTAATGTTGGTTGTTATAGTAAGCGACGTTTTCATTGAATTGTTCTGTATTACTCAACCAGTTGAGAGTTACTGAGGTGTAGCTTCATTGTAGATGTATTTCAGCCATGGATGTGGCCATGGTTACTGGCTGAGAAGCAGCTGTTAGCTTGAGAGTGAATAAATGGAACAGCAGAATAACAGTTTTTGTTTATCTCTGGAAGTTGTAGCGGTGTTGCTAGAGTTACAGATGCCATATATACATTAGAAGTTTCTGAAAATAAAAGACTGTGCCACAAACATAATCAAAAGTGGAAAGGCATGAACATCCTGGAGAAGTTACCTCAGTCAAAGAGACAAAAACCACAGCAACAAGAGGGTTTTGCTGAGAGCCTTAAGCGGACTCAACCTGATGGCCGCCTTTGTGATTAAGAAAATCATCACCGCTAGAGGATCCAAGAAAGCTGAGACTATTGTAATTAAAAATGTGAATTAAGTGGAGGCATGAAAGCCTCTCAGTAGGAACTTCAATGGACACTTGATAGCCACCCTTGTGCTTAGAATCATCACCACCATTAGGGAATAAAAAAGAATGTGAAGAGTTAAATTTAAAAGAGGTTTCAAAGCATCTCAGCATGAGCTGTGCTGGACACAAAGTGGCCCTGGGCCACTACGACTCTTTCTGGAACGAGGGAGAAACATTCTTGTTTGTGAAATGTGTTAATCTTCACTATTTTATTACTATGGAAGGTGTTTATTTTCATTTGGATTTTTTTTCTTATAATTTTGTTTCCTGCACTCAGCTATTTACTGCATAGTTCCATGCAGATCTAGTGTATCCCTGAGTATGACCGTAGTTAAAGTCTGAAACTGCTGTCACAATAAGAATAAAAAAATGGTGTGCAGATTAGCAATTTTTGTTTATCCCTTCAGAAATTTAATCGTGGAGATGGGAGGGGGTTCTGGGAGTTGTAAAGGCGTTGCCAGTGGTGGCAGTAGGATGATGGACAGAGTTAAGGCGTTGAGTGGTTTTTCTCTTTGGCCTCAACTGTAGAATCCTGGCGGATGACCTTCGTTAAAAACCGGTAGATATTGGTAGGGCTTGTTGGCCTTAGCCAGCTAGATACTACCTGCCACAAGGAACTGGGTACATGGAGTGCAGTGTACAACTTGCAAAGAACTCGAGTGTAGATAGTGAAGTCAAAAGAAGATAAAAAGGAGACAAATAAGAATATTTGGATGAACAGGTAGCTGACGTTGACAAGGTCATGTATACAAGGCATGGCGTGAGTGTTAGGTACCCCTACGAATTATTTATGTAGTATTGAAGGGAGAAAAGAAAAAGAGGAAAATGCATGTCACGTGGAGCGATGTGTCATTAGTAACATCAGAAGAATACAGGCAACACTGAGCAGAACATTTTTGTGAGGTCACGAAAAAGAGATATGGGGGAAGGGGAAGATGACGTGATTGATACACAAGAAGCTGAACAAGACCTGAATTCTTTTATAAAGGAATTGACAGTTGAATCAGTAATTAAGACGTTTACGAAACGGGAAACACCAAGTCATGTTGGACTCATTGCAAAGGTTATTTTAGCTGAAACTGAAATGGTATCTTGTATACCATATAGAATGTTCTGCAGAATATAGAGTGAGGTAAGAAATCCTGATGATTGGTAATTGGAAGGGATAATTGAGGAGGAATTGCACTTGTGCCATTTGTAATGAAAATATTCGATATGCTTATTTTCAGTAGGATGGAAAAAATTATAAAATGCTTAGAGATGAACAATCTGGTTTTAGGATAGGACGGAGTTGTGTTTAGACATAACGTGCAGTTGGGTATGAAATTTAAGAATCCTCCTCTGATGGCTTTTGTTGATTACTAGTGGACTCCTGACAGCGTCCACAGACCAACATCGTGGAAGGTCTTGGGTCACTATGGTATTCCCATTAAATGTGTAAAGATTATTGAAATCTGTGAACGAAGGAAATATCATCAGTTTAATATTGATGGGCTGTTAAGTGAATTTGCAGCATATAATTGGTTGCTACAAGGGATTGTTATTTCACCTTAGTTGTTTATCTTCATGCAGATTTTATATTTAGAAAAATAGTCGGAGATGGAAGAGAAGGTTGAGATGGGAGTAACGATAGAACGGTGACTGATTTACAATATGCAGAGGATGGTTTTCCCCCAGCAAGACACCTTAAGATTTTTTTTATTATACAATGCATCTTATATCAAGAGAAATGGTACTCAAAGTAAATCAAACAAAAACAGAAGTAATAAGGACACAGTATGCGCTTAGGAATGAAACAAATGTAATGGAGGAAAGACTGATGACGTTGAATCTGACAAATATGGAGGAACAATGGTTTCCAGTACTAGTTCTATTGAGTTGGAATTTAGTTGAAGACTAAAAACACCAAATCAAACAGCAGAAATGTCGAATAAGGTATGGAAATCATACAGCCTTAAATTTCATACAAAAGGAAGACATCTATATTGCTATATGAATAAAAACCATGGTATTACAGTGAAACGATATCCGCAACATTTTGTCGGTTTGAGGATATAGCTTTAAGAGGAATTTTAGGAGTCGGGTGGTAGGATAGAGTGTGATATGATATACACAAGTTGAAGTTGCAATGAAAGTGGAACTTGGTAAAATGAAGTAATGTATGCAGTAATTGGTACCTTAACTATTGGAAGACTTCATGAAAATTACCGTTGTATGACTTCGCCGTTATTTCTGTGCGAGTGATTGAACATAGAAAAAAAAGGAGCAAAATCAATTTATGATTTAGAATTAAGTCTGAAAGTATGTGATTAGTGTTGATTGAATGGAGTACAATTATTCATTTAAAAGAGTGCTAAAATTTGAAGCTACACGTCATCAAGGCAAACATAAACCCCACAAAGTATACCTTAGTTTTACCAGACCGCTGAGCTGATTAACAGCTCTCCTAGAGAGGGCTGGCCCGAAGGATTAGACTTATTTTACATGGCTAAGAACCAATTGGTTACTTAGCAACGGGACCTATAGCTTATTGTGGAATCCGAACCACATTATAGCGAGAAATGAATTTCTATCACCAGAAATAAATTCCTCTAATTCTTCATCAGCCGGCCGGAGACTCGAAATCTGGCCAATGGAGTGCTAGCCCACAACTCTACCGACTCACCCAACGAGGAACTACATCAACCCCACAATAGCTGACGGTTAAATGTAAAACTTTCTGTAAATATTGGATTTGCAATCGTAAATTACTGTAAACAAAGTTATGTACATATTTTAGTTATAAATGTTTCCAGAAATTAAAGGTGATGGAAGACCTCGACGTTGGATTATATTTTCATTATAAATTATAATATGAAACTTTCACGCGACTCTGTTAATGCAGTATCTATATCCAGAATTGACCTGCCTCGTGGAGTGCTTTATTAGTGAAAGTCATTTCAATTGCCCTCGAATAAATGGACTTTATATCAAAGAGAATTACTCTGTTAATTTATATTATATCGTTGGATTATTAAAAGGAGAAGCTGTAATTCAGCCCACCCTATACCTCTTGAAGTATTGATAGAAATCATTAAACTGTAAATAAAATTATATGTCAAGAGACTTATTATTGGTTCATATGTATTCTAAATATTTAATATTTCCTGTAATTTATATTTTCTTTGGAAATTTTCCACTCTCAATTTCTGTTTCAACGCTGAATGACCTCATAGTTCCAAGCGCTTGGATTTTGGCAATATACAAACATATATATGTACAGTATATATATATATATATATATATATATATATATATATATATATATATATATATATATATATATATATATATATATATATATATATATAATATACTATGTATGTATGTGATGTTAATTTTATTCAAAGAACTTAGCGTAATTATGTGAAGAAGTTATGGCGTCTTGATGTTTAATTTTCATAACGCTTCAGACTGGTTGGACAAGAGTTGTCATTGTCTTGTTACATCAGAAATGACTAGTAGAACTGTAACTTGAAATTTACCGTTGCTTTAACTTATTTATTCATTTTAGTTTATGTGTATATATATATAAACTAATATGAAGAAATAAATAGAAGCAACGGTAAATTTCAAGTTACAGTTCCACTTGTCATTTTTGATGTAAAAAGACAATGACACCCTTGTCCAACCAGTCTGAAGCGGTATGAAAACTAAACATCAAGACGCCATAACTTCACATAATTACGCTAAGTTCGTTAATAAAATTAACATCACAATATATATAATATATATATATATATATATATATATATATATATATATATATATATATATATATATATATATATATATATATATATATATATATAATAGAAGGAGCCCATAAAAACGCAAGAAGATACAATGTTATTGCTATATTTCAGAGACCAAACTGTCTCCCTCTACTGGCAAGTATATGAATGAAGTAAGGAATACAGACAGGTGGTATTTATACCAAGAGTTCCAGAGGTCACCCGTTACGTCACTCCAGTTGATAGCTTCTTAATCTTCTTAATCAGTGGTTGGAGGAAGATTTTATCTATAATATCTGAGTCCCGTGATCCTTTGGTAGATTCATCGTATTTCTTTGTTTAATCAGGGCTGATTTCACCATCTGGCTTTTGAACTGACAATTGGTGCTATAAATTATACAGACACATTCCAGTTTATCCTGTGGTTATGGTTATTTATATGATTAAAAACAGCTGAGCCCTTTTGGCCGTACCGTACTGACCTTTTCTGTTGTATTAATCTCTGGGGGAGTGATATACCAGTAAAACCAATATACGATTTGTCTCTGAAATATAACAATAACATTCTACCTTTTTGCGTTTTTAAAAACCTTCTATTAGATGGATTTCTGTTTTAACAAAAAATGTTGTAGATATATATATATATATATATATATATATATATATATATATATATATATAATATATATATATATATATATATATATATATATATATATATATATATATATATATATATCTACAAAATTTTTGTTAAAACAGAAATCCATCTAATAGAGGGAGCCATAAAAACGCAAAAAGGTAGAATGTTATTGTTATATTTCAGAGACAAATCGTATATTGGTTTTACTGGTTTATCACTCCCCCAGAGATTAATACAACAGAAAAGGTCAGTACGGTACGGCCAAAAGGGCTCAGCTGTTTTTAATCATATAAATAACCATAACCACAGGATAAACTGGAATGTGTCTCGTATAATTTATAGCACCAATTGTCAGTTCAAAAGCCAGATGGTGAAATCAGCCCTGATTAAACAAAGAAATACGATGAATCTACCAAAGGATCACGGGACTCAGATATTATAGATAAAATCTTCCTCCAACCACTGATTAAGAAGATTAAGAAGCTATCAACTGGAGTGACGTAACGGTGACCTCTGAACTCTTGGTATAAATACCACCTGTCTGTAGGCTATTCCTTACTTCATTCATATACTTGCCAGTAGAGGGAGACAGTTTGGTCTCTGAAATATAGCAATAACATTGCTATATATATATATATATTATATTATATTATATTATATTATATTAGCTGACCAACCCGACGCTGCCTGGGATAACTCTGAATGACAACCGATGAATCTCTCTCTCTCTCTCTCTCTCTCTCTCTCTGACACTCCTTTACTCTCTCTCACTTCCTTTCCTTCTCACTCTCTCTCTCTCTGTCACAACCCTTCCCACCCCCTACCCCCTTTGGTGCCTTTGATGTCTTACCCCCACAGTATTCTTTTCCAGATAGTGAAGTCATATGTATACCAAAATTAGGTATGATAAATTCGTAGTTACTTAGTCCACAGGCATACCCAGCCCCTTTTCATGGGCAGAACCAGCCCCATTTCAGGGAAGCCCTTCCCACCCTCACCCCCTTTGGTCCCGTTGGTGCTAGTGATGTCTTACCCCCACAGTGCTAATTTCTAGATAGTAAGTCATATGTATACCAAGTTTAGTTGAAATTGCTCAATGCGTTTCAGAGTTATTCTGGCACACACACACAGACACTTGCACCCATTCATATATATATATATATATATATATATATATATATATATATATATATATATATATATATATATATATATATATATATATATATATATATATATATACACACACACATATATAAAAATCACAGAAGCAAGCACGTGATTTTGTTTATTAGCTGCAGCCATTGGGAAAGTTCAAAATGAAACGATAGAGTGCCAAGTACTTCCGCGTATTTTTAACACATCTTTGTGCCCCGAAGATGTGTTAAAAATACACGAAAGTACTTGGCACTCTGTCGTTTCATTTTGAATTTTCCCAATGGCTTCACCTAATATATATATATATATATATATATATATATATATATATATATATATATATATATATATATATATATCTATATATATATATATATATATATATATATATATATATATATATATATATATATATATATATATATATATATATATATATATATATATATATGTATAAATGTGTGTGTGTATGTAATTGTAATGGCCACAATGCCCTCTTAACTTCTCGAATTCTTCGCGCTTTTTGGATACGCTTGTCACTACAAAGCCTTAAGACCCAGTTTCTTGCATTTGGATCTTAAGGCTTCGTAGTGACAAGCATATCCAAAAAGCGCGCAGAATTCGTGACGTTAAGAAGGCATTGTGGCTATTACAATTACATACGTATCTGGTAAAAAGTAACCAGTAGATTCTACACATATATGTGTGTGTGTGCGTGTGTGTTTTTGTGTAATTTTACCTTCAAGTTTTATTAATCAATTGTTGTTGTTATGTTTTGAAACTAGGGCCGTCATTGTAGATGGGCTTGAGATTATTTTGAGGAAAATTTAATTTTTTAAAATCAAAGGCTGTTTATTGTGTGTTTTTAGGCAAAATTCCGTTGAATAATGTTAAACATTCGCCCTCCTGTGTTTGCACAGAAGCGAAGCAAGAAGTAGGAAAATGTCATCTTTAATGTTCCGTACTTTCCTATTTTAGTTCAATCGTGATCCAGTCTTACGCACCAGGCCACCTTTATAGGACTGGATTGATTAGAAATTTAGGGTAAGGAGATGAAAAACCTTGGTTGGTGAGTAAAATCTTTGTCGTGTTATGACAAAATGAGTATTTATGACTCGTGAATTATTGGTTTTGTAATCAGATATGAGTGCATCCCTAAATAAAACAATTTCGAATGGATTTGGATGTTGTTTGTGATTAGAATGCGGATACAATAATATTTGTAATTTGTAAGAAGTTTTTCTTCCAAATAGTCATATTCCTTTCCACGTGATATATCAAAGAATCTCTGATTAAGCTATGACACCTCACTGGACTGGTTGACTTGCATTGATATGGCGACTCATGCACTGCTGTACAATCCGTTAATAATAATTGTTGCTATCGTTCGCAAGAAATGTAGCATTTGAGCGTCTCCGTCGCTGTCTCCCTGTAATTTTACAGTATATTTATAAATATTAAAAGATTGATTGCTTGATTAGACCCGAAAAAGTGAAAATGCTATCTTATACAATATATTAGCTGTAAAGATATAATAAACGATTTGTTCTGGTATGGTTCAATTCATAAATTGCGTGAATTGGAGTCATTTCAAGTAATAAATTGTAGAAGGTTACAAATCATTATTCCCTCCTTTAAACTGGCGTAACATTCAGACTGAATATTTTATTCTTGTGGCCCGAAAACGGTTAGAGATTTTATTTGGTATCAGGAATTAATAAACGAATATCAGCATTAGAACGAAGATTCTAACACAACTGGAAGTCTGGTTGAATGCGAAAACGAGAGGCGCATTTCATTAGAAACATATTTTCGTATTTGTCGTTATATTTTCACCTTTTTATCGAGAAGTATAATGATCACCCGTATAGACTCGCTGTCGGAATAATTATTGATATATTATTCAGCAGATTCTTAGGTTTAATAAAGGGCAGTTTTAAAACGGTCTAGGACAATGCAGTATTATTACGCTCAAGCCTTCGTGGCTGCGTGAAGTGTTTTTATTACTATTTTGCATTTGATAGTATGCGGAGAATGTAATTTCACTGAAATTTTTTTTTATGGAATATTAAAGGAATAATTGTGTAGGAGAACAGGAATTATAAAAAAAAAAATAACAACAGTTTTCGTGGTATTTAAGAGGATTTCTAAGAGATTGCAGTCTATTTTTGAACAGTCGTTCTTGCGTTACAAAATGTAATGCGCAGTTCCAGGAATGACATTTAGGGTAACTGATTAGCCTGATTACTCAGGTAATTTCTTTGTACGTATTTAATAAGAAATATTTCAAGAAAACGAATGATTCAACGGCTTATGGCCACAGGAACTAAGTTACAAATACCCTGCCTGTCAGAAGGTGGCGGCAGCTGCTTTAGGAATGTTTGTCATTATCATAACATTGTCATGGTTAAATAAGGAGAGCTGCGTTGAATCAGATGGTGAAAATCCTACTGAAGTTAAATCAGCTGAATGATTCAAGATGTGTTTTGTTACAGTCTCATGGCATTGTTGCTGCTCAGGCAATAAAAAGTATAGCTCGAAACCAAGCCGTTTTGAATTTATCAGAATGCCTAATAAATGAGTTTTTTTTTTTTTTTTTTTTTTTTTTTTTTTTTTTTTTTTTAAAGCCAGTTGCACTGATTACCAGCGGTATTGTTATGAAAGTATTCCTTAAAGTTTCGAGTGGGTCTGGCTTTCTTTTATCCGTAGTATATCATTGTATCCTCTTCCCTCCCCCGAATACAGCCAGTCTCTCTTACCTCTCTCCTTTCCATCCAGAGGGTAACGGATATTTCTCTTATCTCAGTTAAACTGGCCTGCAGCACAGGGGTTCATAATCGCTTATATAGAATATTTTAGTAAATTGCCTCCATATTTTGTTATTTAACGTCTTTTCTAGATATTACCGTGTTAGCATGATTCTATAGTGAAGTTTTTAAATGAGTATATTGGCCATGTGGCTCTGATCTTTGTTAAAGTAAATTAGACTGAAACAACCCTGTCGAAATAGTGTTATGATGTGTGAAGAGCATATGATGCTCCTTACCCTAGAACTATAATTTTTTTTTTCTTGAATTTAGGAAAATGAATTCTAAGAAGAAACTTTTGCTTTTCCCCCTCCGGTAGGTTGATTATGGCTGCCGTCTGTGCATCATACGAGGTGCTAAAGTATTGCATAATTCAGTAATGTTGAGAGTAATATATCCGTTAATGGACCGTTAGATTTGTTATGGATACTTGGCTCTAAACGGCGACAGCCGGCTGGTTGTGTTTGTTCAGGGAAAATATTCAAAGTCTTGGCTGCGTTTTTTTTATTTTTTATTGTAACACCTAAATTTTCTCGGCATTTCAGCACGCAGTGTATCCATAGTTTTCACCTGAAATTAGCCTTACATCTACGACCTTCGTCTGCGCACCTATTTAAAATCAGTCTAGTCATCTCTGATATTACACACACACACACATATATATATATATATGTGTGTATATATATTATATATATACTTGTATATAAGAAAATTACCATTCATTGGTGTTTAACGCATTTTGCTGGAGTCATGTTTGTGTCGTAATATCTCCGATATATTTAGCCAAGTTTATATCAATTTCAAACCTGTGTACGTGATTCTTCTCGTCGTACTTCGGATTTGTGCCACTGAGATTTATGTTACCATGATTTTTTCCAGGTTTAAGCTTCTTTCTAATGATTCAATACATCGTGATGTTTTTCTCCCTATGTTTATCGCTACGACTGCCAGTGCACCATCGTGCGGAACGTAAAAGTCAAGTTATTAGGTACCGATGGTGAGGGAAGTAAACCTTTTGCGCCATGATGAACTTCTTGCTGTGATTGTTTCTGTATCATACACACATACACATGTATACATTTGCATTTGTTATTTCGCCTATTTACCATTACTCCTTATAGAGGGACGGCTCCAAATGAAAATAGAAATAAACAATGCCACATTCGTCTGCTAACTGGTGAAATACGGGTGAAACTTGGCCGAATACTTCCACTACATAGGTTGTTTCGTATACCATCGAAGTTTGTAAGTTCTTCGATGGAGGGGTGGGTAGAGCTCTCGGCTAGCACGCTGTTGGCCCAGCGTTCGACTCTCCACCGGCCAATGAAGAATTAGAGGAATTTATTTCTGGTGATAGATATTCATTCCTCGTCATAATGTGGTTCGGATTCCACAATAAGCTGTAGGTCCCGTTGCTAGGTAACCAGTTGGTTCTTAGCCACGTAACATAAATCTAATCCTTCGGGCCAGCCCTAGGAGAGCTGTTAATCAGCTCAGTTGTCTGGTTAAACTAAGATATACTTAACAGAAAGTTTGTTTGCAGTGCGTCAACTCTTGCCCCCACCTACACAGCACCAGTGACCCCAGTTGTGCCCTTACACTCTTTATATGAGCTGTTTGCTTTTCTTACCTCGTTAGTACTTCATACTCCATGTTTATCTCAAACAGTTTCAGTGTTTTTTCTTGTATTCATATTTATCCCCTGCACTTCACTCAGCTACTGTATTCCTTTATGTATTCCGACTTTGACTTCCACGTATACCCTTATACCAAATATTTTGCATACACCCACATATCTATTTTCATCTGTTCTGTAAGTATTCTCTCACTCTACCACAGTTCATTTCATCCACTCAAAGATAATTTCAAGGTGAAACACTACCATTATTCTATTATCCATACAAACATCCATTGTTCCATCTTACCAGTTCCGATTTACCTTTATAAAAATTGTGCTGTTCCTAATCATTTCCAACTTTTCCTCATACAAACGCATTCAGATTCTATCACTAAAACATTTGCACACACCATCCACTCTCCACCCCATTCTCTCTCTCTCTCTCTCTCTCTCTCTCTCTCTCTCTCTCTCTCTCTCTCTCTCTCTCTCTCTCTCTCTCTCTCCATAAACTTGCATATATCCAGTAATTTCTTTTGACTCCAGGTATCGCTGAACCCATAAAGATATTAGATAGCTATGAGGACTCCACGACCCTATCTCAGCCCCTTACCAGTCACTGCCCCATCTGCATATTCTGCCACTTGCTTCGCTTTCATTATAAGTTTTGGTTACTTACGGCAAATGATTTTCTTGCACCCTCAGCATTATAGCGCCATTGATTCTTTAATAAGAGTTTGTTGAGCCCACATACGCCATATACACTCTTTTTCCTTGTACTCACAAACTTATCTCTCAACTAGTTCATGAAAACTACCGATCTCCTTCCAGTCCTTTGTTATCAGCGTTTTTTCCCTGATGATGACGATGTGTATATGTATATATGTGCATTATATATATATATATATATATATATATATATATATATATATATATATATATATATATATATATATATAGATAGATACATAAATATATATATGCATATAAATAAATGTGTATATATATATAGAGTGCGTTTGTGTGTCCGTATGCATGTATGTACAGTTCGTGATGTATAGGTCTCTCTCTCTCTCTCTCTCTCTCTCTCTCTCTCTCTCTCTCTCTCTCTCTCTCTCTCTCTCTCGTTACAAAATCATTTATACTGGCTAGGCAAAATAGGACCAAAATTTAAATGAGAAATACCAAGGCTTTTCTGACCTCCAATCAGGAGGAAAAACAGCACGAGTTCAACGGCTGAAAATTGGCCGAAGGTAATGAAAACACTTATTAAATCGGATGCCCGCTGGTAGAGAGAGAGAGAGAGAGAGAGAGAGAGAGAGAGAGAGAGAGAGAGAATATGGGGTGGGTAGTGGGATGGATAGGAAATATATATTAGGGAGGGAGTTTACGTATGTGTGAAGTGTGTGTTTTGATCTATGGTTAACAAACATGAAATGCAGTCGTTCGAAAGATGGGAGTATGTGCGTTGTTGGTGCAGAATTTTGGTTTCTTTAGGGCAAGCGAGGCAGTATAGGAATTAATTCACATACAGAAATTAACTGAATCAGCGGGAGCAGAATTATCCTAAGAAGTTTGAGGTACCTTTGCTTTTGAAGTAGAGCGAAAGTGGAAATCCTTAATCTAGGTATGCTGAAATGAACGACCTGACGTAACATTATTATTATTATTATTATTATTATTATTATTATTATTATTATTATTATTATTTAAGATTTTAAGCCCCAGAGTAGTCTTGAGCCTAATGCCACATTTTGGTCTTCTCTCCTTACCGTAAAATAAAGTGGATTTTCGTAATGCTGAACTGTTCATTTCAGTTTTCTTTCTGCAGATGCCCTGAATTTCAAAGTGGTTTCAACCTCGTTAAATCGACTTTCCAAGATTTCCTCATCATCTAGCTGAAAGCTGATCCTTGGAAATCGGTCGTGTAACTGAACAGAGAAGGAAAAGAGATGACGGAGCTCTTTGTTTTGTTGTTATTGTCTACAGTATGTAAGGTTCCGGCGGTTTCATTTCAATCATGTTTCTTCGTGTTTGGCGAAATGAGAGAGATTTACGTGAAGATTTTGCAGCTGCTCTCTCTCTCTCTCTCTCTCTCTCTCTCTCTCTCTCTCTCTCTCTCTCTCTCTCTCTCTCTCTCTCCACACATTCACCGTGTACTCCATTATCAACTCGGAATTGTACTTATTTAGTTGATTTTATTATTTTAGCTTCATCGCCATTTCATTCCAAGGATTAATTCAAGTCCGAGAATTATGAAAACGGCATCGTTTGTAGAGTTCCAAAGCTTTTGAGTACAGATAGTGAACCGAAACCACCTAGATTGATGATAAACAAAAGGGTTTTCGGGCAATAATAATAATAATAATAATAATAATAATAATAATAATAATACTAGCTTGTACAAAAATATTTTGCTCACTTGCTTAGATTTAGAATTGCTTTCATTGTGAAGGGTTTTCCCGTTACCATTTACTTTAAGGAAACATTAGTATGATGTTTCCTAACTAGAAGTAAATTACTCACCTTCCAGTATTCACTGTAAATGGCTCATTTTTTAAATATTCAGTTGCTCTTTTTTCTTATTCGTTCCTATAATCAATTACTCATCTTTCTTACCCTAGCGGCCAAGAAGACTAAATCAGATCTGTTTTCATTTATTTGAGGAATCGGGAAAAAATCCTTCCCCGTTGTACCCTTTTCCCAAAAGGTTCTATTCCACAAGCACGTAGTGCAAAGCTTGCACCGGCCAGAATCGAGCCTTCTTTTCCAGAATGCATAGCCATCATTTTCAGATTGTACCGTTGATTTTCAAGCGCCTTATACCACAAGAAACTAATTGAACCATGAACCTGTTGGTATCCGTCAGACTTCTATTTTTTTCCCTCGATGATCGAGTTATATTGGGTGGAAATGCTGGATAATGAACGCTCACTTTTGGGGAATACGCTATTGGCGGTGGACGTGCTCTGGAGGTTTTCCGTTTCGCTCCAGTCATTCATTTGACGTCGGTTATATCTTATTTTTGCCGCTTTTTATCACTTCTTTTTTTTTCCTGTACTGCGGATGAACGAGAAGCTGGTTTAAAAATAAGTTTAATTAAATGTGTGCAATGTGACTAATAGAAATAAAAGTTTTTTATTCGTAGACTTTTTTTTGTGGAAGAACAAGGCCCTCAGATTAATTGAATTATTATGTTTCCATCAAGTTAATAGTTTATATTGTTTTCTGTTTTATATTCTTTACGGAGTGCGGTACGAAATGTGAGGCAGAACATTAAGGAAAAGAGAGGCGTGTGTTGGAAGATAAGGAATTCTTGGACCTAATCCCATCGAGTTCCTTCGTCGTTCTGCTACTTTCTATAGGGCATCGTTCACATCTTCTATTGGTTTACGCCCATTTTACTGAAAAGGCTAATACACCGTTGTGCTCTCTTGGTTTCATAGTTGGCAACGTTTAGAATTTCAAAGTGGAATACGAAAATAGTTTATTTTCATTGCCACATACAGATATTATTAAATGGTTTTCCTGTAGACCTTGTCGAATTGTCTACTGAATACCACCGGGTTTTGATAACAAGAAAGAACAGAATTTATAACACAGAAGTTTTTTTTTTATGTGGTTGAAGTCTCGTATAAGTCATGCAACTTTGAAATTGCATTTCGCAAGGATGCGTTATTCCTAAGAATTATGTGCGGCCTCGTGTTTTGCGTTTATACTCACAACATAAAGTACTATAAAAGAATTTGACCTCTCTCTCTCTCTCTCTCTCTCTCTCTCTCTTGTCTGTGTGTGTGTGTGTGTGTGTGTGTGCTCCACTCAGATTTTGTGTAAGTTATTTATATATACTCAAAGAATTGGTCGAGAACATGTGAATCAATTAGCATAATCACTCCCAAAGAGAATTTAGAAAAAAAAAATTTTTTCCTCCTTGTCTTTTCCATTCCCACACAAACTACCACCTTACTTGATCTCACAAGTTCCGAAACATCCTGCTTTTCTCCCTGAACAAATCATGTTTTCTATAGTTATTCTCTTCCTCACCACGTCCACGGGCTTCAGAACCCTAAGACTTAGTGCGCGCGTATGTGTGTATGTATGTATGTATGTATGTATGTATGTATGTATGTATGTATGTATGTATGTATGTATATATATTATTACTTTTATATATGTAAGAGTAACTACGATATAAATAAATAAAACTTTCTTGATTACAGTGAAACGCGTATTTCGACTGAAGCCAATAGGTTACAAATTTACCGGAATCATTATTTTTTGCACCTTTTAGCAAGACAAATATCTGATTCTCTTTAACAATTTTTGTGGGATCTCCTGATGACTCTCCATTGGATTTTCGTGGTGTATGATATTAGGACTCTTGAAATTTAAAGCACCTGTCTTTGATTCATGGCCAGTCGTACTGAAAATATTTTTTCATATTTCTGTTTGTAAGCGTACCAGAGTTGAAAGATTTTATCCCACTTAGGTTGTTTTATTACAGACACAGACGATCGGCCATTTAGATTAAGATTGTGATCGAGAACAAATTTGAGTACTGTTTCCCATCCAACGTTTTGGGTGGCTCGTTCATAGTTCTTCCACCAATTGCAAGTCGACTAAGGTTTTAGTGATTGTCTGAATGGCAGGGTGAAACTGTAATTCTTTCTGTCTTATTTGTATTCTGAGGCCAGTTTCCATATTACTGCGTGTGAGTGTGCCCTTTTTTAGTTTTCTGTAAAAGAATATTATTGTGCCGGCTCTGTCTGTCCGTCCGGACTTTTTCTCTCCGCCCTCAGATCCTAAAACCTACTGGGGCTAGAGGGCTGCAAATTGGCATGCTGATCATCCACCGTCCAGTCATCAAACATACCAAAATGCAGCCCTCTAGCCTCATTAGTTTTTATTTTATTTAAGGTCAAAGTTAGCCATAATAGTGCTTCTGGCGACGATACAGGCTAGGCCACCACCGGCCCGTGGTTAAAGTTTCATGGGCCGCGGTTCATACAGCATTACACAGAGACCACCGAAAGATGGCTTTGTTTTCGGTGGCCTTGATTATACGCTGTAACGGCTGTACAGAAAACTCGATTGCGCCGAAGTTTCTTCGGCGCATTTTTTACTTGTTTATATTGTAATTGAGAATTATAAATAAAACCTCTTGAAAATTTATGAAAACAGGACGAATTCCCCATATTCTTATAGTGAAAGATTGATTTGATTTTTAACCCAGACATATCCCCTAGAGGGTTAGTGCCGTCATTGCACTTCATGCGGTGTTTGCAGCCTCACTTCGGCCCCTAGCTGCAACCCCTTTCATTCCTTTTACTATACCTCCGTTTACATTCTCTTTCTTCCATCTTACTTTCCACCCTCTCCTAACAATTGATTCATAGTGCAATTGGGAGGTTTTCCTCCTGTTACACTTTCAAACCGTTTTGCTGTCAATTTCCGTTTGAGCGCTTCGCCTTTGGACTGAATTCTATATTCTATTTTGTAACTCAAGCATAAGTAAATAGAGAGGCATTCATGTGTGTGTGTTTTTAACTGTTTGAATATTGCCTTCTTAAAGTATACCCGAAGAACAACAGATTTCAAATTTCATACCTGTACTTGCGCGACGGAAATATCACATATTTACTGTATTTCCGTTTTGGAAATGTTGTCAGCCTTGTCAGTTTAATAAAAGACTCTGATATTAATCTGATTTTACTGGCAATCCTATTTACAGAAAAATACGAACTCCCCATTTTTAAACACTGAAATTGCGCTCAGCATTATTATTGAACGAAATGGCTTTACCGTTGTCTTTACAGGTGCTTAATTTTTCCTATATCCAAATCGTTTCAGTGGTGTATTTGGTCATTCTCTTTTGGCACGCTAACATCTTTGTTAGAGTTTCACATTTTTCTGACAGTTTGGAAGTGATTCTGTCCTTCTTTTTTACAGGGAGAAAAATTGTATCCTTATCCTTCAGAGAAAAAGTCTATTTTTTCTCGTTTTCAATTCCATATCTACAGTCGCGTTACTCAGTTTTTTTTTTTTTTTATAGAAAACTGTAGGCTATATCATATGTCTGGGGTTGGGCTTTATTTCCATCTTAATGGTGTTATTTTTAGTCTTCTGAAAAACAAAAAAAAAATTCAAATAGCAGCTATTGTTCATTTCTTGGAAACAGTGGGAACAGTTTTTCGTTCTGAAAAACAAATATTGCTAGTTGTTCATTGCGAAGAATATTTTGAAATCACTTTAGAAACAATGGAAAGTTGCTGGCGAGAGTTGAAAGCGAATAATTTCTAGATAATGGCGCTGGGTACGTCATTTGCTAAATTCATCAACTCTGTTGACACTCTTCCATTAGAGCGCTCTCTTTTCATTCTTGTCAAACGCTCAAAATCAATAGCATGAAAGTCTGTATCTCATGAAGTGACTTTGGGTATTGTATTTTCGAGTGTTTGATGTTCTACTTGGAGAGAGTTGGCCGAATACTTTCGTTGTGCTGTATTGTTCTTATGCGTATATATACAATCTGTGTTAATATTTGTATTTTGTTGCCCCTACCACTCTTGCGTTGCCACCGTGGTGGCTACCTTAAAACTTATATCTCGGTTTATTAATATTGTCTTATGTTTTCCGTATTAACTTTTTGCAAAGAGTATGTAAAACATTCGTTTTTCTCTTAATTTCATTTGGTTAATTCCAGTAGGTTTTCCTATTTACCCACCCCAGTCTTTGGTTTGTTTTGAGAGAGACTTTTTCCGGGCTTTATACTACTGTGTCATTCCAGAATTTGAAGCTGCTTATTATTTCCTAATGAGTGTACATTATTTTTAATGAGCAAAAGTTTTTGAAGTTCATTATATGTGAAAATTTACTTGGTTGTACAGTGATCGATATTTGATGGACCCTGCTTCAGAATCTTTTGTGAAGTTTGCCGGAGTTTTCTTATTTGCAATGCAGTCTTCTTTGCTTTGCGAAAAGGAAAAAAACTTTTGAGATGTAATGAAGTGTAACTTCTGGAGATAACTTTGAAAAACCCATTCTTTAGTTTGGGCCAAAGAACAACGCTAATAATTTTATGGTTTCTTTAGGGAATAAAGAAGTTCAGATGAGTGGGAATAATAGTAGCGATCAGACTGTTTTCTACTAGTTTGCAAATTCTACTTTGTGCATCGTTTTTCTCACATGGAAGACAAAGCACAGGTCTTGTGAACTCCAAAGAACATCAGAAGTTGTATTTTTAGAACAAACATCGTAATTCGTAGGGTTGAGATTAGTGGAAAATGTCATACAATAGACTTTGACTCATCTCTGTGTGGAAGTGAAAGCAGACATGAGACAGAAAGTAAATTCCAAATGAATGCAGAAAACCTTTTTAGAATAGTAGATCTGAGAGTAACGTTTAATCCCTCATACAATTGAGATTCTAAGTTACGACCGCGTGTACCTTGTGTAGTATGTGCGATAGTAATTTTAAACTGCTAAGAATGGATAATTCGAGTCTCCTCACTCTCCTTATGAAGCATGACAAGAAGTGATTCGGGTGTTTTTGAGACCCCAAGTGTTGAGTGAAAATGAAGGGAAGGTTGAAAAACAAGATTTAGGTTACAAGATTTCTACAGTAGTGAAGGACAACAGAAACACGAGGAAAATGCCTAAGCCTAAATGTGAATGGAAACCCCACAATGAACGATAGCAATTCATTGATTAGAGGATGCTGTCGGACGCGGTTATATAATTCCACAGAGAATGGACGCTGACTTTCAGTGCAACAGAACAGCGACTTGGAAAACAAGGAAAAAAAGCGCCGTAGTTTCTTCGGCGCAATTGAGTTTTCTGTACAGATTATAATGCTTTATTAAACTCTCAGTTACGACCTATGAAACTCTCAGCCGAGGCCCATGAAACTATCAGCCACGGCCCGATGTTGGCCTGTGTCGTTGGCACCTATAGCGGTGCCAGACGCACGATCTTGGCTAATTTTAACCTTAAATAAAATACAAACTACTGAGACTATATGGCTGCAATTTGGTATGTTTGATGATTGGAGTGTGGATGATCAACATACCAATTTGCAGCCCTCTAGCCTCAGTAGTTTTTAAGATCTGAGGGCTGACAGAAAAAGTGCGAAGGGACAGACAAATAGCCATCTCAATAGTTTTCTTTTACAGATAACTAAAAAAAAAAAAAAACGAACATTAAAGGAATAGAAAACCATTTGAGCTCTTACAAAGGTCCAGTGGTAGTATAGTGACAGGTTATAACAATATTATGTTTAGAGACTTAGTAGAATCTGTTCCAAATGCATGCTTTTGTATGCACTATATATGATTTAATATTCCTCTAGTCTTATGTGTGAGTTTTTTGTACAACCTTTTATTTTTTTATTTCATGTATGAAATGTTCTTGAATTTCTTAAAATAAAGGCGAAAGACCTTCCACTCCGTTGTTTCACTTGCCTTGTGGCCATGTACTTAGTTTATAAATATATATATATATATATATATATATATATATATATATATATATATATATATATATATATATTATATAAGTTTAGAGCGTTTCATTTTGATCAAATTCGATTCCGAAAGATACCGTGTTTGTGTCAAAGTTCACAATATTTTTGGAAAATATTTGCGAATCTGGCAAGCCTACGTGTCATGTGAAATTCGCGACTCATGAAATGAAAATCTACGGGGCTGAAACCTATATGACTCCATACGGCGACGTAGAGCCATCGACACGAGGCACAGCACCATATGTACAGAATGAGGCGGCAGTTCCAAGCACAATTCTGCCGAAATAACGTAAACTACAATTCATTCTCTGTTGGAATTGTTGCACTTCATTTTAAAAGGTTCTGGAAATTCTCGCCACTGATTTCCCACCTCTCGCGGGATTGGTGGCAATATAACGTGGCGTATTTGCTCTTTTTTATATGTTAACTTTCATTGAGTCTATTATTTCGAATATTTATATCTGTCGCGCATTTCTATTGTTGTCCATCCAGGCTAACTCTTCTCCCCGTCTCTCCCCCATATCTCCCTCGCCCCCCTTCCTGTCTGTCTGTCTCTCTCTTTCCCCCCCTCCCTGTCCCCATCGGCCCGTTTCAAAAATACTCTCATCCGTCATCGCAGATAAATTGTCACCAGGTTTTGTTCAATCAAACCCTGTTTTTCGTCTCCCTTTTTTTCGTCTGGATTTTGTTACAAGGCTTTATTTAATCACTGGATCCTTTGTTGCTTTTTTTGTAAGAATTTCTTTTTGTAAAGTATCTGTGTATACACATCTTTTTATATCATTATTTAAGTAATGTAATGCGCGTTTATGTTGATGGCGTTTTTAGGCATCTTTTTGTGAGTGCAATATCTTTGTTCATACTAAGGAATAAGACTTCAGTGGGCATATATTTTATGCACATGCTTACAATATATATGTTCAGTTATTAACTTAATAAGCGAGTATGTAAATTTTGTTCACGAGGAGATTTTGCGTACATATAAAAAACAGCTTTTATTTTCTTATTCTTTGTCAAGTATCCATACATGTTTTTAGATCATCTGTGGTACATCATCAGTTGAATTAAGGAAAAGGCCTTACAGCAAAGACGCTGCAGGGAATCCTCAGACGTTTAGCATTGTATAAATCCAATTCTTAGTCATACCACCGGAAAGTGGTCAAACAATAGTAAGAAATGTGACACCCACACAGAAATAACCAGTGGGCAGGTAGTGTCGTCAGTGCACTGACGGTGCACTGTAGGCATCACTCAAGGTTCTTTGCAGCGTGCCTTCGGCCCCTAGCTGCAATCCCTTTCGTTCCTCTTACTGTACCTCCTTTCATATTCTTTTTCTTCCATCTTAGTTTCCACCCTCTCTTAACAATTGGTCCATAGTGCAACTGCGAGGTTTTCCTCCTGTTACACCTTTCAGACCTTTTTACTGTCAATTTCCGTTTCAGCACTGAATGACCTCTGGCCTAAATTCTATATGCACATAGGAATAACAGTTAGAAATTGGTCTTGATAGTTATAACCTAGTGAATGATAATTTGCAGTTAGCATTCAGGGTAGTGATGTTTCCCTTCCGAAATTTGCGTCACATTGGGTATGTGGAAAATTCAGCGGATAGGAAAAGAAAAAAATTGAAAGGTTGTGCAATAACAACACGACGGATGCATTTAAGCCAAGATAATTGTTGCTTGCTGTTTCATAATTGTGAAAGCTGCGCAAAAGGGTAATACCCAATTCACATATGTAATGAACTTGGCAATTTATGTATAAATTAGGAGATATGACTTTTCCGGCGGGCATTAGTCAATATCACGGAAATTTGCTATCTCATGAAGTCCATAAAAGGCGTTTTTCCATATGCGGTGGTCTTACAGGCTGCATATTTTTAATTTGCTTAGAGCTGACTACGGGAACATTCGCAGAAACCCAGGAACATATGTTTTGGAAACATTTCTATTCAAATTATGAAATTAAAGCCGAGAACATGTTTAAAAATCTCCACTGCAATTGAGTATGTGGATGTTTCAATTGAGGTTAACAGTAGGAACACGTCAGTGTCAATTAAATTGCCATAAACTTGGCAATATGCCAGTATTAAAGAAGAGCACGTTGTATGTTTATCCATTCACGTTATGATCAGAAGTACTTTTAACAAATAGAATATATATATATATATATATATATATATATATATATATTTTATATTTATATATACAGTGTTTATATACAGTATATATATATATATATAATATTTATATATATACATATATAGATATAGATATATTTATATGTGTATATATATATATATATATATATATATATATATATATATATATATATGTATATATATTTATATATATATATATATAGATATATATATATATATATATATATATATATATATATATATATATATCTCCTTCTTCTTCTTCTTCTTTTCTTTCTTTCTCTGCGTCTTTTCCCACTTCTATGTGGGATCGATGTTTTTGAAAGCTTTCCTTCACCTGGCTCGGTCAGACATATCGTCCTCTGACAATTGTTTGTCTCGCAGATCTTCTCTGGCTACATCCATCCACCTTCGCTTTGGTCTTCCTCTTGCTCTCCCACCAGGCACCTCCATCTGCATCACTCTCCTCCCTACATATGTCTCATCCCTTCTCATCACATGGCCATACCTCTGTAGTCGTCTTACCTGGGCCTTCTTTGATAGTTCTGCGACTTTAGTAGTTCCTCTTATTTTTTCATTTTTGATCTTGTCAGTTTTTCTTACTCCACACATCCACCTGAGCATTTTCATCTCTACCGCATCCAATTTCTTCTCTTGCACTCTCTTTCCCGGCCATGTTTCTGTTCCATACATCAAAGCTGGTCTCACTACTGTCTTATACACTTTTCCTTTAACCTTTTTATTGATTCTGCGGTCGCAAAAGACACCTGACATCTTTCTCCAATTTTTCCATCCAGCCTGAACTCTGTGTTATTTCTACATCCATATTTCCATCATCAGCCACTGTTGAACCAAGATAATTAAATTTTTCTACTTGGTTCAACCCTGTCCCTTCCATACTGATCTGGAAGTCTTGATCGTCGTTAAAACTTAAGTAATCAGTCTTCTTCCTACTGATCTTTAAACCTCTGTCTTCTATTATCTTTCTCCATTACTCTAGTTTTGACTCCACTACCCCTCTGTTGGTGATGCATAACACGATGTCATCTAATGCTCGTGCCCTTTCTTGTGCAACTGCCTTCTTTACTTGTTTCTTATGTCTTTGGTACCTCTCCTTATCCTCTTGCTGTCCATACTTTTCCCAGATCTTTTTTGCATCTTTTTTGGCTTGCACCACCTCTTTCACTCCATCATTCCACCACTAGGTTTCCTCTTCATCAGGAGGTTTCTTCCCAGATGTCTTTCCCAACACCTCTCCATCCACTCTCTTTATCACCATTCTGTTGTGATTCTACCATTCTTGCACTCCCTCTAGCAATCTAACTTCCCTCAATACTCTCTCCTTAAATTCCTGCTTCGCTTCCTCCTCTTGTGTCAGCTCCCACCACTTGATTGTTGATGGGACACGTGCAGGTCTACCTTTTACTGTGTTCTGTATTTCCAAGTCCATTACCACCACCCTGTGCTGTGCTGCCATACACTCTCCATTTAAAATTTTACAATTTCTCACCTCTCTCAGATGTGATCTGCACATGAGGAAGTCAATTTGACTTTCTCTTGCTCCACTCTTGTATGTGATGTACTGATTTTCTTTCTTTTCAAACCATGTGTTGACAATAGCCAAATCAAATGACACTGCACAGTCCACAACTCTCTCTCCCTCGTCATTTCTCTCTAACTCCCCAGCCACCATGCACCCTCTCAGTACCCTCTCTGGTCCTTCCTACATGTCCATTCATGTCACCACCAATAATTAATCTCTCTTCTGCTGGTATTTCACTCAACTGTCAGTCCATTTCCTCCCAAAATGCCACTTTCTCAACTTCATCACATCCTACTTGAGGGGCATAAGCACTCACGGTGTTGACTATTTTTCCATCTAGCCACAGTTTCACAACCATTGCTCTGTCACTTGTCCTCTTCACGCTTTTTGATAGAATTGAGCTTTTTGATAGAATTAAGCTGTTTGATAGAATTATTCCCACTCCATTTGTACCTTCCTTATTTGTTCCACTATATAGCAATTTATATCCACATCCCAGCTCTCTCGCTTTATTTCCCCTTCATCTAGTCTCCTGTACACACAAAATGCTTGACCTTCTCTCCATGAGATCTGCTATCTCTCTTCCCTTTCCAGTCATCGTCCCAACGTTCAAAGTTCCAACTCTCAAAGTTACCACCTTCTTCCTTCTCCTCACTCTTCTTCTCATTTTTTGGACTCACCTCTTTAACCGGGGGCGCCCACTACCCAGTAGCCGTTGCCCATTTATCACAGGGGGCAGGCGAGGGCCCTGCGCGTCGCCTACGGGGAACGCCCAAGCACTATCCGATTTCTGATGAATGTCAACTGTCATATTTGGTTTTGACTGGATTTTATGGCCGGATGCCCTTCCCGACGCCTACCCTTCCCATTTATCCGGGCTTAGGACCGGCAATGAGTTGGACTGACTTGTCCACCCCAGTGGCTGGGTTATATATATATATATATATATATATATATATATATATATATATATATATATATATATATATATATATATATATATATATATATATATATATATATATATATATATATATATATAAATATATATATATATATATATATATATATATATATATATATATATAGATATATATATATATAGATATGTATACATACATACATATATGTGTGTGTATGTATATATAGTGTGTGTACGTGCGTGATACAGTGAACCTGTCGCAAAAATCCTATAATCTGAAAAAGGTTCCATTTAGAATTTTCCGTCAATACCAGGAAATCAGTATAAATACGGTTTTGAAAGTGAGTGATCTTTATTTTAATTCTCTTTGGTCCTTTTTTAATCGGCTGGAATGATTAAAACGTGTTTGATATATATGTTTTAAAAGATTCAGGATTTTTCGCCATGAATTTCAGTTTCGTGTGTAGCAAATTTCAAGCCTCTCCTTTACTTAGATTTTTCCTTCATTTTTCCCACTATGTCATTTATAAAGGAACTAAAGTTGTTACTGCACAATTCTGCATTAGGCTTATTTTAAAGAATGTTAATCTGCAAATCGGTATTGTACGCCGCAGTTAAAATTCAGTTCAGTGTCGCTAAAGATATAACGCCGTAACCCACCTCTCTCTCTCTCTCTCTCTCTCTCTCTCTCTCTCTCTCTCTCTCTCTCTCTCTCTCAACTTTCATTTAGTCGTATTCGACTTTAAAAGCATTATTCTCGCTCGTTCATAAATCCCATTTTTCCATCTTTCATTGCAAGCCACCTCTTGCCACCACACTACAGATCATGGAAAGAGAGAGAGTGGAGTGGTGTGTGTGTGTGTGTTTTGTAACATTGTGTGTCTGGCCGTAATTTCCGACCGTGTCACGTTAAAGCCTTGCCCCTTACTAATACCTGCAGCTGTCTGTCTCGCTGTATACGAGGAAAAGTCTGCTCGAGAATGGCGCCGTAGCCAGTTGTACCCAGCTTTTAAAGACGGGGAAAATTTATATATATATATATATATATATATATATATATATATATATATATATATATATATATATATATATATATATATATATATATATATATATATGTATATATATATGTATGTATGTATATATATATATATATATATATATATATATATATATATATATAGAGAGAGAGAGAGAGAGAGAGAGAGAGAGAGAGAGAGAGAGAGAGAGAGAGAGAGAGAGAGATTTGTGCCCTTCTGTATGTTCCCATATATGTTTAGGCTTTTATTACAAGCATTCAGACTTTTCTATATAATTTGAAGATGATTTAGAGAATTTGAGAGCCTTCCCTCAATATTAATTCTGTGAGTATTTTATCTTTATTTTAGCTGCTTAATTTGCATTCCCCTTCTATTGCTGTTGTATTTTTATCATTATATACTCTCATTAGGTCTTACTTACTTGGTAAAGGAGAACACCTCTCTCTCTCTCTCTCTCTCTCTCTCTCTCTCTCTCTCTCTCTCTCTCTCTCTCTCTCTCTCTCTCGCTGTCTCGTGACTCAGGTCCGTAAGGAGTGACAGGTGTGGTTGGGTCCTGGCAGGTTCTCTAGTTTTAAATTATACGGACGCTTTTGATGTGTGTGAATTATGTGTTAAATTTATCGTGACGTCTGGGATATTTATACATTTCCGTTTTCTTCCTAGTTTGTCTTCGAGCATCTCCATCTCAGTTGTTTTAACAGGGCATCCAAGTGTCAGAGGTCTTCATTTTGTTTGTATCAATTTTGGTTTAGTACTACTCTTAAATTGTGTTAGTATTACTGCTACTACTACTACTACTACCACCACTACTACTACTACTACTACTACTACTACTACTACTACTACTACTATTTCTTTATTCAGTGATATGGTCTTAACTTTCATATGCTTCCGAAAGTGAGTGAACTAGGAAAGACAAGGTATTTTAATCTTTAGATGTTAAAAAGTAAGTTAGTAAATACAGATCACTGCCTGAAAAACTTTTCTTGATTTTGATTTTAACGTACAGGCTAAAAATATTCTAAATAAATGTGAATTGAATCTTTTTCCTCTATGAAATTGACTCTTTTTCTATCTTCATATGATCAAGGCCAAGAGAGGCAAGGTCTACCCAAATGGGTGGAGTCGCCTCCCACCTGGGGCAACTACGTAGGCGATGACGTATCTGAGAGGTACCTGCTCATTATGGCAATTCACCTGCTAACGCAATAAGGAGGTAGACAAAGCTTCCCCTGCATGGGGGATTTGGGGGAAATGGGCAGACTTTCTCTTTCTCATGGCCTTGCCCATGGTAGTGAAAGAAGAATCAGGGCCGGAGAGTTTCTTTTATAGAAAATCAGATGAATGTCAGTTGCTCCTTTTTTTTATCATACTTTATTTCATCATAATTTATTTCGGTCTCTTTTAAGTGTTTTCCAAGTTGCTCTTGATCCCGTTAAATTACAGAAGTGTCTGACTTCACCCGAAGTGACAGGCCTTTGGCTATTATTTAGTGTTGGACCAATCCCGATTTCTTTAGCCTTTTATCTTGTTTTAGAGTTGTTTTTATGGGGAATACTGAATAAATTAGAAATATTAAATTCATAAGTAGCTGATATAGTTGTAAAATTTTTTTAAAGAATAAGAAAAGATAATTTAGTCGAGGGGTTAGTAAGCTTACCGTGTTCTCTGATTTGCCTGTCAGGGGAATGTTAAATACGCGAAGTTAGTTTCCCCTCAGAAATTCTGATGTACTGACCTCATTAGAGCCGGTTAAAGCTAGATGCGTGATGGTACATTAACTTTCATTTATCTTATTTCAGAAATTTCATTTGACACTCATATCTTGTATTTTTGTTGCAGTTATCGTGTGATCCCGGGATTTGTTTAGTGCTTGAAATGTGAAAATTGAAGTGAATGGTTGATTTTATTATTATTATTATTATTATTATTATTATTATTATTATTATTATTATTATTATTATTATTATTATTATTATTGTTATTGTTTTTGTTGTTGTTGTTGTTGTTTAGAATACAAACTCCTATTTATGTGAAACAAGTCTACAGGGGCCATTGACTTGAAACTCAACCTTCCAAAGAATATGGTATCCATTTGAAAGAAGCTACAAAAGATAATAGAGAGAGAAGAGATAAGTTTTTAGAGTAGAATAAAAGGTGTAATAATAAATTAAAGAATAAATAGATACAAATATTTAACAATAGTGAAATACAAGGTGACTTGTTTTAGGGTAATAATACGTTGTATCCTTGCTGTTCTGCAAATAAAGAGGGTCATTAATCAATTGTGATACCGAAAGGTCTCTGTTAAAATACAACGTATGAAAAATTGACAAACAAGTGACCATCTGACGATGGTCCAGGTCATAATTCTTAATGTTAGGACACAGAAACCTATCACCACGAACAACTCTGTTTTCATGAATAAGATTGATACGGTAGTAGATTGCGTACTATTTAATGTTTTCCTTGACGAAGTATTGGAGTGCTCGATGTTTGTTTCAGATTTTTTTCTTCTTTTTTTCTTTAGATATCGCACGTCTGAAGAGGTTTATCATTTATAGTATTTTCATCTGTTAATCTTACTTCGTTTTTATGGAATATCTTTTTAACATTGACAATCAGCTGTGGCACTAAGAAATTATATTTTGAAGTTTAAGAGTATCCTCGGAAAACAGTGCTCAGAGGTAATCTTAGGATAATGTTTTGGATCTTCGAACTAAGCTGTCTAAGAATGCCGGAGCTATCCAATAAGCTTGGGATTAGGATTGGAGTTTTGAATGAAGTTCAGGGTGAGCGTGGTTCGGATATTATGCTTGTTATGGTGGCCAGTGCTAGTAAAATGGATGAAATGCTGCATTTATGGATTAATTATAAAAGTACTGCATTACCATTTAAAGTGCTCAAACTTCAAAATTCAATTTTTGACTGGCTATCAACTGTCTCATTTAGGTATTCGGCCTGTGCCCAAAGTCGCCCGTACTTGAGATTTCCAGGCACGATGTCTCTTTTATCATTTCAGTATTCTTTTCTGATCTTTTCGTTTGACCGGTAGCTGGCGCTCATTTCCAGCTTGATGTGAGCTGTTCATAAACCCACTCCGTTTCACAGCATCCCTCACTGAACAGGCCTAATTAGCTTAACTAACTCTTTCCGACACATCAAAATGACAGCCACGACTAATGACTTGTATTTCAAAAGCCTTTGCGTCGCCAGAAGGCTTCGCGATTCCTAGTCGTCGTCGTCCTCCTCCTCTTTCTCTCCCTCCTGCTCCTCCATCTCTATCTCTATCTCTTGAGCGCAAAGGGCTGCCCCTTGTGGACGTTAGCCAATTAATCGAGGAGGTAAGAGAACGTCCCTTGAAGATCCCTCTTGATTGACTCTCTCCTGATGAATCTATCCATGTGCCCATTAACTTTGAACACACACTGGCATATAATATGTGCGTCTCCTGAAGGGACCGTCGTTGGATTTTCAGCCTTGAGACATTGCCGCCTCACTTATTCAATCGGGATGTGGACTGAATTTTAAAGGTTTGCTGTTTGCTTGTGGAATTAAAGAGGAAATAAATTTTACATATCGTAAGGTGTCTGTCTTAACTTTTACTCTATTTGTCATCGGTTTGTTCATGAATGGTTTGAAGCCAGCGACTCGAATTCCCTTCCGGAATGTATATGCCCCCCGACTTATTCTGTTTTTCACCCTGTGTTGCCGGTTAGATTTCAGAGTGCTGGAGACGCGAATGAATTTTGAATTTCGAGAGTGTCCTCTGCCGAATGAATTTTGAAAAACAAGATCGTCCCCTGATGGATGAATTTTGGAAACGATATCGTCCTCTGAAGAGGGAATTTCAAGCCTCCCCTTTACTTAGTTTTTTCCTTCATTTTTCCACTATGTCATTTATAAAGAAACTAAAGTTGTTACTGCACAGTTCAGCATTGGGCTCACTTAAAAGATTGTTAATCTTCAAATCAGTATTGTACGTCGCAGTTAAAATTCA
>NC_089745.1:55073993-55201493 GCF_040412425.1 Macrobrachium rosenbergii | reverse complement strand
TTCCTCTCCCTCTCACTCTCTTTTCGGCCTCACACTTTCTCCCTTTCTTGTTAAGACAGTTGCTTCAATTACATTGCCCACATTTTTGACATTTTATATTTCACCCCTTCTCACCCCCCATTTCTATTGGGGCTGAGCTTGGACTTAAGGGCATTGGGAACATCACTATTAGACTCTAATATCTGTTTTTTTTTACATTTTATTTTTCACCCCTTCTCACCCCTCTTTTCTATCAGGCGTGTCATTATTCCTGTCAGTGACCTCAAAAACTATGGAGTAGATTCTAATATCTGTCATTTTGACATCTTACTTTTCACCCCTTCTCAACCCACCACCTAATACCTTTGACTTAAAGGCCACCGGGAGTTTCATTATTCATCTGGGCGACCTCAAAAACTATGGATTAGACACAAATATCCGTAGTTTTTGGTTATTTTTACATGTCACCACCTTCCCACCTCTTCCCAGCCCCCTTCCCATCAGGACTGAACTTGGACGGGCTTAAAGAAAGAGCATCATGAGTGTCACTATTCTTCTTAGTGACCTCGAAAACTGTGGATTAGACACTAATGTCTGTCGTTTCGGTTATGTCTACATGTCACCCGCTTACCACCCCACTTTCCTATTAGGGCCGAACTTGGACCTGAAGGGCATAGGGAGTGTCACTATTCTTCTCAGAGACCTCGAACACTATGGATTAGACACTAATATCTGTTGTTTTGGTTATTTCTACGTCACCCCCTTCTCACCCCCACTTCTTATCAGGGCTGAACTTGGACTTCAAGGGCATTGGGAGTGTCACTATTCTTCTCAGGGGCTTCGAAAACTATGGATTAGACACTAATATCTGTTGTTTTGGTTATTTTTACTTGTCACCACCTTCCCACCCCTTTTCTATCACGGCTGAACTTGGACTTGAAGGGCATTGGGAGTGTCACTATTAATCTCAGCGACCTCAAAAACTGTGGATTAGACACTAATATCTGTTGTTTTCTGTCATTTTTACATTTTACCCCCTCACACCCACCCCACCCTTTGGTGCCAGTGATGTCTTACCCCCACAGTGTTCTTTCCCAGATGGTAAGTCATATGTATACTAAGTTTGGTTGAAATTGCCCAATCCATTTCAAAGTGTATGTGGGACATACACACATACCTGTACATACATCCATTACACATCATGTTCATTCTGTTTATTGAGTGATATCATTTTCGTTATTGAATGTTGAGGAAAGTTAATATTTAACAATGTAAGCTGAATCAGTCTGTATTTTTACCGTTTAAATTTGAAGATGTTCGAATGGGCTTGAAAGCTATCAGAGAAACTTGGAAATTAGTTTTTGCTTTACGGTAAACACATCATACCTGGTAATTGAACTTCTGCAAGTTTTTTCAAATATAAACTTGTAGTACGCTTGATTTAGAGTTTTCATTCCGCCTTATCGGAGTGAGCGACGACGATGGAAATGCTTATTTTACATACATCCACACTTTGATCAGATAAGTGACGATTATTATTGGGATGCTCATGGCAGATAAAAGGAGACTGTGAAAATTAAATGGTAGATGTGTAAATTAAGACGCATAGCAACAGGATAACAATATGAGGTGAACGGTTTGACGTCAAAGATCTGTTGGCTTTTCCAATTTCTGCTGAGCAGGGAAGGAAGCATGATTATACGAGGGCATGAGTATGACCCCAGCTCGCCTATATACTTGTGTTTTCGTTTTAGCTACAAAAGGTAAGTATTAATCTTCACTTCATCTGACGCCTGTGATAGTAGGGCCCCTCAATCGTTCCTTATTATTTCACTGGAAAAAGGTTAAGAAATTCACACAATGCTACTCTCTTGTCCCCTAACCGGTTGCTATCATGGGGTTACCCGGAGAATCTTGGGATTTCATTTTCTGTTCCTTGATTATTTGTTAAATACATGACTTGTAGTGCAATCAGATTTTGAAAAATCACACTATTTTATGAATAATACATGGTTAAAGCTTGTTTACTGTCGTTAGTATGACCTCTAAAACATATTTTAAGCTTCAGCAATTTTAATTTTATGCAAGACCAGGTTTATGGGAAACATTGTTTTAGTATTAAATATTATATGTAATATATATATATATATATATATATATATATATATATATATATATATATATATATATATATATATATATATATATATATTATATACAGTATATGTATAATATTTAATACTAAAACAATGTTTCCTATAAACCCATTGCTGAAGCATAAAATATGTTTTAGAGGTCATACTAACGAGAGTAAACGCATATATATATATATATATATATATATATATATATATATATATATATATATATATATATATATATATATATATATATATATATATAAAAATTACTTACCCGTTTTTGTATTCATACATTTCTTTGAGCTTAGTTTAAAAACCAGTAAGCCTTGAATTTTTCCCCTTTCCCCTTCTGTGGCCTTTCAGATGATGGTACCTTCCGATGTGCATCAAAACTTTTAAGAGATCAGGCTACGAGCGTCATGTCTCTGTCCGCCTGGTCTCAACCCACGACACTGATTAGCTGCCAGGTACTTAACATATTGCTTAGGCCTGCAGAGACAGTTTTTTTTTTAAAGAATCGGGTTAATTCGTTTCCCCCGTTTTGTCTATATATCTGTTTCTCTATCCACCTCTACTTACTTTTAGTCTCTAGTCTTAATCACTAATAAGTGGGGTTAAACTTTAAAAAGTGATTCTTTTATCCCGTCAGATTGATTTTTGTGACCGAATAAACTTCATAGTATAGAGGCCTTTCAATACTTTTAAACTTTAGTCAAGTTTACTTTTACGTTGGACTGGATACACTATATATATTTGATTGTAGACCTGATTATGGCATGTTGTGTATATTGTACATAAATTATTGAACACTAGTGTTCATTCACAAGTACTTTGTTCACGGATGTCATGGTTAAAATATTTTCTTTAATATTTGTAAAACAACTTAAGAACTGCACGTATTGTTTTATAGCTCGCATTGTTTGAAGTTGTTGTATTTCGGACCAAATTATATTTAATGTAAATATCATTGTGCTAAGGTTTGTGGTCAATAAGGCTATCTATCTGTCTATAATTTCCAAATGTAGATAATGATAGATGTTTTAAGATTTTTTGATAAGGCACCCTAGAAAAAATTATTTTAATGATAGATATTGGCTTTAAAGTTGGTACGTCATTTATTGGAGAGTAATTTTGATTATATATTGATTTTAGGTTCAAGGAGCAAGAATGTCTTTCCGATACTTTACCTGCCTCTTCACCCCGTGTTGCCACACTTGCATACCCTTATGGCTGCACTGGGCAACTGCTTCTGTTTTGTTTACCACGCTTATCCTTCATGCACAAGTTTTGCTTTACGTTAACCATCCATTGTGACGTATTAACTGATCACTTATTTTTGCATTTACCTTCCATATTGAGAAAGTGTGTGAGTGTATGTGTTTCTTTCACGGGAATCCTATGTAATGTGACTCATTAGTTTTCCATTTATACACATACAGATAATGTATGTATGGATGTATATATATATAATGTGTGTGTGTGTATTTTGTATGCGTGTGTGTGTGTGTGCACGCATGGAGAGACTACAGACAATTGTAGTGCGCCTAAGTTCAAGTCACTGGTATGGTTCCTCATTACTATAGGTTGTAGTATTTTATTTAATTTATATATATACACATATGTATGTATATATATATATATATATATATATATATATATATATATATATATATATATATATATATATATATATGTATATAAACGTTGTGAACGTTAAGGCATGTGCTGTAATTCTGTGCATATTCGCTTAAACGCTAAGCGCCATGCACTTACGGTACTTAGCATTTTACGGATTGATGTGTATATATATATATATATATATATATATATATATATATATATATATATATATATATATATATATATATATATACATATATATATATATATGTATATATATATATATATATATATATATATATATATACATATATATATATATATATATATATATATATATATATATATATATATATATATATATATATATATATATATATGAGTGTGTGTCTCGCCCAAACACATTTGTATTAGTTTTGATTGTATATGTGTGGTCTATCACGCAAATTTTGTCATCTGCGAGAAAAAAAATTACTATCTCACGTTATGGCGAACTGGACATGAATGTATAGTAATAAGATCGCTAACTATGAACAGGACGCTAGTTCGTCTGATAGCTTGTTTGAAATTGAGTCTAAATCACGTCCTTTCTTATCAACATGGATAGGTACCAGACTTGATCGTTAGCCTGCGTGAAACTTGGTGGCATTAAAATTTCGTTGTTGCCTAAGACTGCGTTCGACAGTGTAATTTACTTTAATATATTAAACATTTTTTTTACACTTTTTGAAGACTTTTTTTATCATTTTGTATAGTGCTGCAAAGATCTGTCAACATGTATTACACTAGATCATATTTTTCATATATAGTCTGAGCTTAGTCTAACTTAATGTAGGTCATTCGAATCTTTATTAAGAACGATTTGCAGTATTCTTGCATGTAATTCATCTTCAGCTAAATGGATTCCTTTGTTGTATTCACACGCTTTATATTCTGAGCCTCTGGATTCCTCCTACTCATATACATTTCCGTACAATATATTTAAATTCACACTTTCATAAAAGTCATGTCTTACCGTTTAACTTTGAATGGCAGAAGTGAATATTTTCCAGTATGGAGAACAAGAAATTACCAGAGAAAGTCTAAATATTACATAGTTTTATATATATATATATATATATATATATATATATATATATATATATATATATATATATCAATAACTATGTAATATTTAGACCTTTCTCAGATAATTTCTTGTTCTCCATATTGGAAAATATTCGCTTCTGCCATTCAGAGTTAAACGGTAAGCCATGACTTTTATGAAAGTGTGAATTTAAATATATTGTACGGAAATGTATATGAGTAGGAGGAATCCAGAGGCTCAGAATACAAAGCGTGTGAATACAACAAAGGAATCCATTTAGCTGAAGATGAATTACATGCAAAAATACTGCAAATCGTTCTCAATAAAGATTCGAATGACCTACATTAAGTTAGACTATGCTCAGACTATATATGAAAAATATGATCTAGTGCAATATATGTTGACATATATTACACCATGTATGTATGTATATACATACATACATATATGTATGTATATACTACATACATACATACATATATATATATATATATATATATATATATATATAATCAGTTTATATATAAAATACAAAAGATTTAAGATTTTGTAGAAAAAAACCATAGTTTTACAGTGTTTGTTAAATCTAGGAATAGTTATGCAAACGTTAAATTAGTTTTAGAATTGTTTAAAAATAAAGCCTTGGTCGTCATATTTCACATTATTTTAATATATTTTTATCAGAACTTTTATGTATTTCTGTTTAATTTTCCTTGAAAATTAAATATAAATACCTTTTGCAAAGTGAAAATGAAAGCTATCTCTGGAGAGTTTCATCAGTTTGTGTAATAATTTATTTATTTCTGATCCAGTAAGAACTATGTACTCCCGTTTCCTTATCTTATTTATTTCTGATCCAGTAAGAACTATGTACTCCCGTTTCCTTATCTTAGCGTTTGCAATATGTATATTTTTGACATATTTATTGCTTAACATATCATTAACATAAGGTAAGAAATTACGTGTTTAATTGAAGGGAAAGCGTCAAGGAAAAAAAGACAAATATCTCAAATTGGCCACACCTGTGCCAATTTGAGAGACATTAGTAATTTTAATTTTATTTTATTTATTTATTTATTTTTTTTTTTGGCGAGAGCTGACTCATCCGAGTACATTTTAATTAGGTTTTCACAATAGCCCATTACCAAGAACTAATGTTTAAAAATGCTGAAATAAACAGAATTTCATAAAATTGTAGAAAACTATTCGTTACTGCAAGGTCTTGTGTTACACGTGTCTGTCGCTCAGTAAAAACGATTGAAGGTTTGGCATTTTGAGAGTCGTGGTCTTTTGCAATTTTGGCAGTGTGTGTTTGGACCCAAGCCCATATATTCGCCAAGGGCTTTTCTCAATATATTTAACGTGTTTTTTCTTAATATTTAAAACCTTCCAGCTCGTGGTCTCTTATGTGTAATATTCATAAAACGCAAATTACCGAGAGATGTAGAGATTTGGACCGAAGGAGTCTCTTATTCGACTTGAGAAACTGAAAGTTGTCTGTAACTGAAAGTTAAGTGCTTTAGTTAGCACTGTTTTTGAATGGTAGCAAATACTTATAGCCTTGTTTCCAAAGTCAAATTTCAGTAGAAAATGTGTAGATGAGGCAAGGAATATTATTGGAGTACTTATAAGTAATCTTTTTTACTTGTTTATTTGCTTTATTTGCTACGGTATAGTCCCGATTAACTGGTATTCCAGTATCCTTAAATAAGATTGCAGTACATCCATCACACTCAGTCGTCTCTTGATAGTAGACAAGTTTTCAGTCTGAAGGTGTTATTAGATTATCCGAATTTTCATTCTTCTGGAGATCGGGAAGTTCTATATAGCATAAAACTTTTAACTTTTTTTCCTGATTCCAAGATAGAAACATTTGATGGGATAGAATTAAGCGGCCGTTAACAACAGAAATTACGTTAAGAAAACTTCATTAGTTACAGATTTTATGTAAACGTTAAATTAGTTTTAGAATCTTCACACTGAGCATTATTTTTATGTATTTCCATCAGAATTGTATATATTCATGTTTAATTTTCCTTTGAAGCTTTTTTGCAAAGTGAAAATGACAACAATCTAGGTTTCGTAGCACATAAAGGTGGCCGTGAGTATCTAATGGGAATTTTTATTAGTTAAAGTAATTTTATATCTATTTCTGATCCCATAAGGAATATATTTTTCCATATATCTTAGCATTTCATTTGCGATACATGTTTGACAGATTTATTACTAAACACATCATCAACTTCAGGTAAAAAATTACTTGTTTAATTGAAGGGAAAGTGTCAGGACCTGTGGCCAATTTGAGAGACATTTGTCATAATTTGTCGTAGTTCTGAATTTGATAAAATTGTAGAATACTGTTTGTTAGTGCAATTAATACAAAACTAAACAGTAGCAAAGCACGTCTTGTTTTGAACGTTCCTATTGCTCAGTAGCAGAGATTGAAAACTTAGCATTTTGAAAGTAGACGTCTTTTGCAATTTTGGCAGTATGTACGTCTAGACCCAACCCTTGTATTAAAGTCTACATGCTTGATCAAGGAATTTTCGCAGAGCATATTTATCATGTTTTTTTCCTTTATATGTAAATGAATGTTCCAACTCTTGGTCTCTTGTGTGTAATGTTCATAAATCACAAATTACCGAGAGGTGCAAATAATTGGACCAAAGACGTGATCGACTCGAAAGGCTGAAAGTTCAGTGCTCAGTAAGCACTTGTTTGGGTGGTAGCAAATACTTAAAGCCTTGTTGCCAAAGTTAAGTTTCAGCAGAAAATGTAGAGGAGTGGCGAGGCATATTTTTGAAGTACTTTTACCTAATTTTTTTTTTTTTTGGCCTGAGTCCCTATCACCGGTATTCCAGTATTTTGAAATGTTAAAATACATCCATCACATTTCACCGTATCTTGACAGTACACACATTTTCATCTTGTAGGTGTTATTAGAGGTATTAGAATTTTCATTTTTTTGAAGATTGGGAAGGTCCAAATGTCAAGGAACTTTTAACTTTTTTCTAATTCCAAGATAGATAGGAACAGAATTAAAGAGGCCGCTAGCAACAGACATATTGATAAATGTGAAACATACTTTAGAACTGTTTATATATCGAATATTTCATTCCCAGTGAGCGATACTCTCTCTCTCTCTCTCTCTCTCTCTCTCTCTCTCTCTCTCTCTCTGAGAAACAAAGATTAAGGGAATAAAAAACGTACTTCCAACGGAATCTACCTAAACTCTGATCCACGGGCGTTGACCTGGGCTGGGCTTCTTTAAGCTCAAGATAGATGGCTGTCTCGGGCTTTTTTGTTAGATTAAGGGGAAACCCCCTCTCCCCACCCGGTAGAGTCGAAGTAGATGATGGCAGGTGACAGGGCTTACCAAGACAGATGATGATGGTGCAGAAACTTTCATACACGTTTTCCCCTTTTACCCTCCCGACTCCCCCCCCCTCACCCCTCACTCACTCACTCACTCACTCTGTACGACTCCTCCCCCCCTTTATTTAGCTCCCCCACTCCAACCTCTTTTCCCTCTTCAACTCCCCCACGCCAACCTCCCTTCCCCTTCTGATGCCCTCCGTTGCCTCCCGTCCCTCTCTCATACCCATTTGCCCCTGTATCAGTCTTCTCCCTTTCCTCTCTCATTTCTTCCTTCGCAAGCGCCCACCCCCTCCCTCTCCCCAACCTGACACTCAGCCCAGTACGTGTAGCCTTTCCCTGACCTCCTTGACCTGATACATGCTTTAACCTCATTCGTCGTTACGTATGCCTTTCCCCAATTCCTCTCCGTTCTCACTCACATCCTGCGAGTGTTGATATCGACGTCGGCTATGTACTCGTCATTTGTTTTTCCATTACCTAATAATCATTGCTTTTCTTTCGTGATTATGGCCCATTGATGTCAGCATGCATCTTGCCCCAGTGAAGGCAGGTTATTTTCTCTCGCTCTGTGCGTCTTGTAGCGTTCTTTTTCTTTTTCCCCTTCCCGTTCACAGAGGGAATAGTGTATGAGTCACACTGAAATTCATGGTGTTCAGATAGTTTCATTTTTTATATGTCTTACATTATCAGATATTTTGTATCCCCTTTCCATACAGTATTTCACTATTTTACGTTTCTTATTTGTTTTGCTTTCGTTTTCTTCAGATTTTTGGAAATCTCTCTCTCTCTCTCTCTCTCTCTCTCTCTCTCTCTCTCTCTCTCTCTCTCTCTCTCTATACAGAAGAGCTTTCGTGAAGAGCCACTGATCGAAAATTTTAAGAAGTTAGCAGTATTAACAAGATACTTCCCCTCCCTCCCCAAAACAAAAACAGTAATTTCGTAAAAGTTTCATTAAGGTTTCAATAAAACTCGACCCCTCAATAAACAGTCTTTTTAAATATTATCCATTATTGTTTTTAAGTCGTGTTTTGAATTCCAGTTCTCAAAGGCGCAAGGTTTTGCTGACGTGTAATGTAATTCATAAAAGAGGAGAAAGATTTTCTGACTACGTTACCGGTGTTTCTTGGAAGAATGGACCCGTTCAGGCTACAGACAGTGCTTCTTTCTTAGAAAATAAACACCAAATTAAATAAAAGACGCGGCTGGAGGACACTGACGATTACTTTGCTAAAGCAAGGAAATAAAAAACCAATAAATACTTGAACAAGTAGTTATCTCGAAGAAGGAAGTGGGCAGTTTGTCTTTGAAAATGAATAAAAACGCACACCTTTATAAACTAAGAAGGAATAGAATTCCCGACTTGGAAGGTTTGATGATTGATTATCTTGCAAATGAAATGGCGAAAGTAGACTCGTGAAGAAGACAACCTCTGCAGTTGAAAGACTTGTACATATTTCGTAGTTTTAATATAACTGGAAAATTCAGATCACATTATGGATACGAACAACTCTTGAATGGCTCATATCGGCGGTTGCTTCTTTCCTGCTACTGCCTGCAGTTTCCCAGCTCTTGGCAGGGGATCTGTCGCTTCTTTTGGTATTCTCACTGGGTGCTAGTTCATTTGTTATTGTTTAGATAACTAATAACTAACGACCGCTCTGGTGACTTCAGGATGTGTTTAAAATACTTAGCTCGTAGATATGATGATGAACACCCGAGAACAAACTGGAGTTTGAAGGTATATTATATAAAAAAATATATATATAATGTATATATATGTGTATATATATATAGTATGTATGTATGTATGTATGTGTATATATATTACTTACCGAGAGAGAGAAAGAGAGAGTGGATTGCTTTTCGTTTTTTACGCCTTCGTTGTGTGAGAGTCGTGCTCTTAAGCTGAAGGCGAAAAAGAAGTGGGAAGACGAAAGAATTAGTGGGAGTGGAAAGGTCATTCCGCAGCATTGTGCTCATTTCACCTGAGATTGTATGTGACAAGACAAAAAGTACCTCCGCAATGTGGGGCCCTTACAGTTCTTTAGCTTTTAAATTCCATTGCCTCACTAATGAAAAATGGTTCAGTTTTCAAGGATTATTTATATTCCCTAGTACACCAGTACCGGGAAAAGTGGCTGTAATACTCGAGAAGGTCGAGATAGCAACTCTTGACCAAAGGGACGTTGCGTACTGTTCCTGAGCTCTGACCAATCTATCGTAGCTCTGATTACATATGCAGAGCGGTCTATGGTAAAAAAGGTGTATGAATACACGTCGCGTTGTATTATTTTAGATATGATATCCATTCCTAGTAAATGTTTTAACACTATACCAGTGTTTTGTTAACACTCCATACCTTAATTCTATACAAATTGCATTGTTTATTCTGCATCAATGTAAGCGTTATGTAATGAATTAAATTAATGGCTTATTGAAAGCCATGATTTAGAACGCCCTTGAGTCGGGATTCTGATTAATTTCATTACGGAGTTTCATATTTCTTTTGGTTGTTATAATCATTTATTAATTATTAGGTTTTGACAGATGACAGTCCGGTGTTGCGAAACATTTGGGTGACCTTTGCACATTTAATCATGTAAAATCACTGCTGCTCTTTCATCAGATTTTTTTTATAGAGTTTCTTATTTTAGATAAATGCCTTTTAGCGGATGGTTTACTCCCAGTGAAGTAAAAAAGGAATGGTTTATTGTAAATTTAAACGCATGTGCACCCTTGTGGAGTGTGTGTGTGTAAAAGAAACTATAGGCTCTGTGGTAATGAATGCCCTTCTTATGCTTTCTGTCGTTTAGCTTAGGACTACCCTCAGATTGCTGCTCCGTATGTAAGTATGCAGAATGAAGATACCGTCTGTAGGATCGGGACTAGCCGACTCGACCCTCTCTTATGACACTGTCATTTTTACTTAGTGGTTACAGTCATAATAAGATAAAAGAGCTGATCAACTCTTTTAACAGCACTAGAGTCAGCCAGATATCCTGCTTTTGAACATCAAGAAAAATGGCCGGGATGAAGTACTGTATAAGTGCTAGTCAAGTACCGATATGTTAGTTTTTACTCACGAAAAACCTTTGGCTAAGGCTTTGTTTATTTCTTACATAATTACTATTTCTGAAGATTCCAAAACCCTCAGTTTTTTCCCGTTGTTATTTGATAAAAAAGAGCTTGTCATGCTTGTTGACGATGCAGTGTGCTTTAATCGTAAAACCAAATAAGGAGACATTTTCCTGAAACAACTCTAGTTTTCACATATACGTGTGTGTGTGTGTGTGTATGTGTGTGTGTGTGGTGTTTGGAAATTGATGTTCCCTTGTATCTCAGTGTTGATGTATGCCACGATAGGATCAGCCGACATACGAACTGAAAATGATTGAATATAAGTCCGAATTACTGCACATATGTTTGCGCACAATCTTGGACTTGCAAACAGCTCTCTTTTACATTAATGAGAATTCATGCGTACACACGCTTGTAATTGCAAACATATCATACATACATTCTGTACAATGTGTATGTATGGCTGTGCGCACGCACTCAACAATTGCAAGCATTTCTTACCCTCATGTTAGGTCATTGCCCTGTTACGTAAATCTTCAGTACGGCAGCTCTATATTCTACCCCATAATCCATTTCGCAAGTCCCTATTTCACCCGGCAGCAATACGCTCTGTGCCAAGGCTTTTTCAGCACCTTCCCTTCTCGGAGATTTACGGGTGAGACAAGTGTGGTAGGGCTCTCTCTCTCTCTCTCTCTCTCTCTCTCTCTCTCTCTCTCTCTCTCTCTCTCTCTCTCTCTCTCTCTCTATGCTTGGCAACTAATGGTTTCAATAAATATGAATATTTTTGATGTATTTATATTTAATTCATTTTTGGTGTGGAACTTTGGCTCCTGAAACGAAGTTCATTCATATTAAGAGAAGGGTGATGTTATGCAATGAAATACCGTGCTTTTATGTAGCACATCCTTTCAATAGCCAAAGATTCAAGTGCTGTAAAGATGTGATCCGATTATTACCTAATCTTACCGAGGGAGCCGTTTCCGAAAGCATGGGGGGATTATAAGGCCAAGGCAAATATTAGCCAGTGAACCAAGTGTTCCCGTGCTTGGTTCAGGCTATCGGCTTTGGATTAATTAGCGTCATTTTCTGATTCCATCTGTGAATGACTTGTGTCTGTGATTGGCTGCTTTGATGCCTTGAGATGAAGGGGGTTTTAAATACTTAACTAAATATACTTCCGTTCATTGAACTCTAGAAGGGAAAGGGAACGCACACGTACAGACATATATGTATGTATGTATGTATGTATGTATATATATATATATATATATATATATATATATATAAACACAGTATTTATATATATATATGTATGTATATTATATATACAGTATTTATATATATATATATATATTATATATATGTATATATATATATATATATATATATGTGTGTGTGTGTGTGTGTGTGTGTGTGTGTGAGATGAAGAGAGACGTACACACGTCCATCTATGTGCATACAGTAAATATTGAGAATTTATGTATGTAAGTGTGTCCGTGCATTTTTAGGCTTGCAAAGAAAGCAGGGTGTCCAGAAATACTGCATTATTTGACCTGCATCAATCGTTCTATCTTAATAATGATGGATGGATACCAGAACCAACATACAGTATTAAGTATAGAGTAAAGAAGATTTAAAGGTACTTTGCTCTTTAGCGGTTGCCTCTGATCTTCAATTGTAAGTCAAAGATCTCCATGAAACATATTCAGGTCATAGTGTTAATCTCCAAGACGTTGTTTGGTTGTTCATTCTGTATGCTGTGCAAAATGTTTCATAATTGTGATGAATCTTTTGCTTTATGATATTCTAAACTATAACGTACACTACGTTTTATTAAATATGCACTTAATTCAAACAGTCAAGCGTTCATCTTGGTTGCTGATATTTGCTTATTGGGCAGGTTCACGTGATTCTCTTTCCATAGTTAGATTGTTTTATATCATTTGTTGTACTTTCTTAATTATCATATATAGTTTGTTCTTAAATTTTCTGTTTCTTTTTCGGTATTGGCTGTTGTCTCAATTGGAGCCCTAAGGCTTGTAACACTGCTCTTGTAACTATTGATTGCCTCTTGGAAAATGATGATAATCATAGTCATAAGTCTGGGTAAAAATTTTGTTATATATTAAAGGAGTTTTGTGATAAAATTTTGATTTTCATAAGTGCGTCGGAACGTTTTCCGAGTTCCTTTGTACGATGAAATGGAAATTATATTCACTTATTGATCTAAATGTAGTTGCATGTATATGAATGGGCATGTTTGTTTGTGTTTATATACTCGCTGGAGAGAAATTGGAATTTCATACTGATAAAACAGCCACGTCTGTCTACAGTTTTTAACACATATTTGCAGTGGTAGTAACTTTGCCGAAAAAGTGTAACTGCACAAATTAGTTCCCATTCCTTCGTAGTTTTTTTTGTATACATTATGCAACAAAAACATAATAGATATACATAGGATACCTAAGTTGAAAAATGTGCTACATATTGAAATTATGTAGTAAGGAAGCGCAATGATATGCACGTTGAATAAAAAAAATGAGCTGTCGCCCACCACTGTGGGTTTTTTCAAAGTAAATAGAATAGAGTGATATCCGCGCTGAATAAAAGAAATATAAAAACGGTGAACTTTTTTTCAACACTATGGACTTTTGCGAACTAAACGTCTGTTTACTTTGCAAATCCTACAGTAGTGGGCGAAAACTCACTGTTAGTATAATATATTTGTTCGTGAATATTATTGTGGATCCTGAACGCATGAAATCATAGCAACTATATCAGACGAAGTTTAGCATTCTTCAAATAAGTCTCTCTCTCTCTCTCTCTCTCTCTCTCTCTCTCTCTCTCTCTCTCTCTCTCTCTCTCAAAAACACACACACACAAAAAGTCGAACTCGTGAGGAGAGAATGCACTTAGATTCACCTGTTTGGGTAAAAGCAACATTAATAGTTCCCAATTACGCAAGAGCAAATCTTGGGACTCACGACTTGGGCCGACCCGATGCTGCACTTCGCAAGAGAAACTGATGAAGATGAGAAAGAAGCTCAGCGGATGTTATTGCAATTAATTGGGGTTATGGTCATGGCTGCGTCGTGACTCTTATGATTTGTTTGGAGAATCATTGAGCTCATAATCCCTTTTAAGAAAGAGAGAGTTGAGGCGTTTGATTATTCAACCCTAAATTGCCGTTTATATGTTAGGTAATAATCGTGTTACTCACATATCATTTTCTCTCTTGCTTCTCTTGCGTCGCATAGCATATTGTTTATAAGTTCAGTTCACTCTTCTAAGGACCTATTTCTCAAGTGCAGTTAAGTGGGCTTATCCAATAAGGATGTGATGGATTCAAGATATAGTATCTTTAAATAGCCCTGATTTTCAAAGCCCAAAGGATTGATGTTGTTTGCTTTCCTTACTATGCAGTGTTTCTCTCTTTTGCTGTAAGGAATAGAAGGTCGTTTAATATATCTTTTAATTTTTGCTGGGTAACTACCCATATTCCTTTCATGGCTTGATCTTTAGGAAATGGTTATTATACGTATTTTATATGAGTGGCGCAGTGTAATAAGGTGCCAAGCGCCGTTTTTTAAAAAATGATAAAACGCATTTAAAGTTTGCCAACTTGAAAACGCTTATAAAAGAAAAACCAGCCAAACGATTTCTATGAATCATACCTCATTTTAAAGGAAATTTATTCGCCTATTACATATGCAAAAATCATTATAGTATGTTTTGTCATTTAGCGGCTCACAACCACAAAAAGTGAGGTAATGTAAGATTGTAAAGTGTTAATGAACACAATGAAAATGTTTTCATATTAAAGCATGTTTTTGTGAAAACAACCTAAAATATTTATCCTAATAATGCTCTAAAATTATTATTATAACATATCTGAGTAAAATTTCCATGAAAATATTATAAAACAAAAACATCCTCCTACATCCACCCACGCACCTTCACTGGTTGCCGCTTGCCTCCTTTTTATGACGAGTCTTATGATGTAGCAGTGAGAACTCGCTAAGGGCGAAATTTCCCTTTGTTTTGCATGGATTTTCGAACCTTTTGCCAGTAACATAAGGGGACAAAAGTGTGTACAGGATAGTGCTGTACTTTAGCTGCTCGCTCACAATAAAAAACCAGTACCTTGTTACGCCGCGCCCCATATATATTATTTATTTACCTTGTGATGCTATTTATATTATGTGACTGAAAATCGTTCTCTCTCTCTCTCTCTCTCTCTCTCTCTCTCTCTCTCTCATGTATATATATATATATATATATATATATATATATATATATATATATTTATATATATATATATATATATATATATATATATATATATATATATAATTGTGTATATATACGTGCTTACGATTCTTCTCAAGCAAATGACATGTTTACTTTTAAGAGTGCGTCAGTGCCATGCGCAATGGTGCTTCAAAACAAAATGTTTAAGATAAAGTTTCATTTCGTTACGGGGCAGTATTTGAGTTCTGTGCTCGTGAATTTGGCGATGATGTGAAGTAGGACGTTTTTGGGAAATTCGAATAGAGTAAAGAAAAACAGCAACGTTCTGCATATATTGCGTCATTCTGCATACATTGCGTCATTATGAGGAACATTATAATATATTGAACGTAGACACAAGAAGAGAAAATAAAAGTATAATCATTTAAAAAGGGAGAAAATAAAAGTATACTTATTTAAAAAGGGAGAAAATAAAAGCATAATCATTCAGAAAGGGAGAAAATAAAAGTATAATCATTTAAAAGGGATAACGAAAGTAGTGACTGAAAAATATGAAATACAGTCGAAGAATAAACTGATAGTAATGAGGATTGAAAAATATTCGTAAAGCCCCGACAGTTCATAAAGAGAAAGAAAAAGTAAACAAAAGCGTCACTCAACGCAACCTTAGGACAGCAGTAAATAAGACGTTATAGTGAATAACCAAACATAGACAAGAGAAAAAGGGAGAAGGCAGTCAACTGTGACATGACGCGCAAATGAATTAACTCTTGTCATGAAAAATATTCTATAAAGTGACTCAAAAATTTTTTTGTCCTTTGAACAAAAAATCAGGTATTTTAGAAGGGAAGGGATTCAAAAGAAACTTGCCTTTATGTTAGTTTCCCTGACAGTAAAGCATATTGTGGTCTTTGTTCAAATCCTGGGCAGGGAAGCTTGCTTTTATTGTGTAAATTCCCTTTGAGCTTAAGCCTCAAAGAATAGTTCACTTGTTATCAAAGATGCTAACTGGCATGGCTTTGTACGTTACATTAATATACCGGTGTCTAATTTTAGCTGCAGTTTACGGGAGTTAAATCGTGTTTAGTTATCTGCACTTTTTTTTTAATATACCTCAGCATATTTACTTGCATTTCAATTATGCATTCTTTCCTTGACAAATCATATTGTAAGCGTTGAACTGCGTCCATATTTTGGTTCAAAAATATTTTTTTCGTACGGAGTGCTATAGGGTACTGAGTTAAACGGTTCACTTTCAGGAAAATAAACAAAATTCTGTTAAGCAAGTAAGACAAACTGAATAGAAATAAACCCTAAATGGAAATGGAAGCATTCAATTGACTGAGAACTCGGACTTTAACCAAAAAATGTGTGCAACATGGATCAGTCATGCAAATAAATTCTTGATGTGTATATTCAGCGTGTCGGAAAATAAGTTTTGTTATTCGAGTCTGTTACTTATTGTACTTTTTATCATCATATTTATATTTTATGTACTTTATTTAGATTACAGTTTTAATCATATAGCATTGTTCTTTTATTGTATCACGCCATATGCTTAAGACTTTATTCATGAAGAGGGACCTTTGATGGCTTCATGACAACGTCACTTTGTAGTTGTACAGTAGTAAGTCTTGCTCTTATTTATTTAGTATTTTGATATTTTCGTAGCCATAAAGGATCTGACGGTGGCTTTCTTTCTATAATAATCGAGTAAAAAGATCAAGAATAATTTATGTATGTTTGTAAACTATATACTTAATAAAAATGGAGTACAGAATTACTAAAAAGATTAGCAATGTAGAACTCGACTAAATGGTAATATGTTAGCATAAGCAAGTAAATGGATCAGAGTGTTTTGAGGTGGTTTGGTCACCTGCATAGACACTGGAGAGAGAAAGTCAAGGTTAGAATGAGAAATTTTGGAAAAGAAGGTCGTCAATATTAGGAAGCACGAGATAGTCTGCCACATAGAGGCTAGTCGATCAGTGTGAGTAGTGGTCGATGCTCTGCTGATGAGCCGTTTACATGAAACAGGTCAGGTGGTGGAAGTTTTCTGTTAGAAGCCAGTTCTTGATACACCAGTTGAAGAATGAACGTGCAGTAGTCTGCTGTGTCTTTTCGGTGGGGAGGCGGACCATATATATATATATATATATATATATATATATATATATATATATATATATATATATATATATATATATATATATATATATATATATATATATATATATATATATATCTGACTGCAGATGGGTCTTGCAGTCAGATTTGCACCCACGTCTGCTATAGAAGATACCCCAAGTTGCAGAGGTTGCCGATAGACAGTATGTGTTTACATTTCTGGGACATCTCATAGATTTGAGGATCAGTAAAGTTTGCTTTGGAGCTGAAATATACAGCTTTCAAGTAATTGTCAGTTTTCCTAACATACATTATATATATATATATATATATATATATATATATATATATATATATATATATATATATATATATATATATATATATATATATATATATTATATATATAGTTATATTTGTGTGCGTATCTGTGTACACTTGTGCACAGTGTTATAAAAGAAAAGGTGTTTATTTCCATTAGAGTTACCGCTTGCTGTGGTCTCCCTTTCTGGAGGTGGTCTATGGGCAGTGTTTTTACATGAATAAAAAGGAAATCTGAATCTTGGTCCGGCGTTGTACGTGTTTTGCAGTTTTATAATAGAAAGATTTTTCATTTTAACTTGAGCTATGAATTTTCCCATTATTTATCCTCAAGCTTACCTTGTGAGAGTTGTTAGGCACTTTGTTTTATAAGCTACTTTTTTATGTTCAGAGGTGGCGAAAAAAGAGAGAGTGGGGAGGGGAATGAGTGGCAGGTGAGTGTGTGACTGACTGTGTAGTTGCCTTGAGAAGTAATAAAATAAAACCAGTTTTATTAAGTGTGTGTCAAAAGTATTAGGTAGTTCTTATTTTCAGTGGTTTTGAGCAATAACAACATCGCCAGAGGTTTGTCAGTTGGTATTCTCTACGTTCCAACTAGATCCATTATCCACCTTTTACTTCAGTAAATGTTGATTTATTTATATATTTAGGTACCTACTCATTATCTTTCTATTTATTGTTTTATGCATCCATCACTTTGATTTTTTTTAACTATATAGTATAAATAGATACTAACTAAAGTGAAGTTCGTGTATTTTCAAGTTGCTTTCTCCCTGACAAAGCAACAAGTGTTGGAAGTTTGTGTGTGTCTGTGTTTGTGTGTGCATGTGTAGGGCAGCGGAGTGAGAACACTGGAATTTCCTTGACAAAAACTCGTTTTGACTTCCTGCAAGCAGGCGCAAGCAGTAGTGTTACAAAATCTTGGCTTGATTCCTAAGGATACACTGCTAATGTGATATACCTTTATATTTGTCATGAATTAATTTAGCGCTGTTGTCTGTTCAGTTTTGTATAGATTTTCCTTGTGATATTTGCACTTTTGCTGAAAAAGCCGTTATGAGGACATCTTATTCTCTTTTTTTCTTTTTCATGCCAGTGGAGGCATTAAATGACTAAAAAGTGAGAGAGAGAAATGGGTGCATAAGTGGGGCTTTGACCCCGAGAATACTATAGATTAACGTTCTAATCAGGACGATGACCTAAAACTATACTGCCGTTTCAGACTTGTATTTTTATGCAGTTCTTTCTGCGTAGTGATTTTGCAGTATGATTGCATTAATTCCTTTTGCCAGCCATATTTTATTAATGCATGTGGCATCTTTGTTAAATTCTGCTGTTGCAGTGTGGAGCAATAACTTAAAAGATATTTTTCCGACGTTATAACAAGATTCTCTCTCTCTCTCTCTCTCTCTCTCTCTCTCTCTCTCTCTCTCTCTCTCTCTCTCTCTCTAACTTTGTCGAAGGATTTTGAAGTTTCCTTCAAATATCTATGAACGTTGATATCCAATAGACTCTTGACTTGAAATTCAGTGAAAGAGTGAAAAAGGCAAGCCAAACAAGTGATTGGCTGCATAAAATCTGTAAATCTGATAGACTGAAATTGGCTACCAAATTAAGTCTGTTTAAGAATAAAGCTCTACAAGGAATATTGGGAGTCAGATGGCACGATATAGTGAGAAATGATACCATAATGAAATTTATGGAAGTGTCATCTGTAGATGAGACAATAATGAGGCGGATTGGGAGATTGCTTGGAAATGTCGTCTTCCTAGGGGGATGCCACGTGGTAATGTCAGCTGGACTCTTGTGAGTTCCGGAAAAGTTGGAAGACCCAGACCTACTTGGAAGAGAAAAGTGTGACGGTAGTCTGGAGATGAGTGGGGTATTGTCGAAGTGGAAGCACAGGAAAGACGGATAGCCGAGTTCCACAAGGGACCCTTTGCGAAGAACGGTTTTGGAAACGACGAAATGTTGATACAGTATATGATTCTCTGAAAATTGATAGGCGTATATGAATTGCGTGAATATTATCATGTAATCAGATGTTTTGCGGATATTGTTAACATACAAAATATATTAGTCAATTATATATCTGCCTATGACGAACAAGGATGTGTGATTGTGGTGAATAATGTTGATCAATTACTCGACCTCTCGCATTTACAAATCGACCTGCCTCATGTGTAAGGCACATACTGAGTTACATATTGGTCAAGATATAAACTGAAGGAAAACTTATACTGAAGCATAAATAAACTTTGCTAAAGGTATTTAGGAAACTATGGTAAATATTCTTCACTTTTGAAATTTTCAAGCAGCATTTACTTTTGGAAAAAAATGCAAACATGAATTACTGCTTGTGGACAAAATTAAAACCATGATTTTTTACATAGAATATGCAGGTTTAGTAACATAAAACTTTTTACATGCGCATGGAGTGTAATTGAAATGGACATCATTAACTTCTTCCATTTTCTGTGTTGTGCCTCTAAAAATTGCATTGAATGCTGTAGGTAGGTCACTGAGTTGAGTGAATTGCATAGCTCTTGGTCCCAGCTCTGTTAAATGCACACGCACACACACAAACTATATATATATATATATATATATATATATATATATATATATATATATATATATATATATATATATATATATATATATTATTATATTATTATTATTAAGTTTTGTTTTTAGTTCCCATAAATTTTGGTATTCTTATGTTTTCATCTATGGAATTTGACCTTCAAAAACGGACAGCTTATGATGATTGAAGATTATGATGGGTAAATGAAAATTCCAAAGTGCAACTTATGTTATTTTAGTGGATCACCTACCCCTTGCAAGAAGGAAGCAAAACATTTTATGCACTCTGGTGTGGACAAAATTACTGAAATGGATTGCTTTCAATAACTCATTAATTTACCTCAAGTTGACATATAATTGACCTGGGTCTAAGATATTTCTTGTGTCATATAAGTTTAATTATTGAGTTTTTTCCCCTTGGAACAAATATCGGTGAAGATTTTCTGGATTGCTTTAAAAATTCAAAATTGTCTAAGGTATCGTTATTATTATTATTTTTATTAGAAAGTCTGTATAAGTATGTATTGTAAGACATACCGTACAACAGAAGTTATCAGTTAATGTTCTAACTGTTCTGCACTCAAAAAACTGCAAATTTATTTAAGTGCCAGCATTTCATGGACTTCCTCCTTTTCCTTACTGAAGATTTATGCTGTAGATTCGAATAAATCAGTTCATGATAATTGTATCGTGGGAATCATTGAAGTGTTTGAAGTTTAGGATGTTTTTAATTGTTATTTTATTTTCATTTTGGGCTACCTATTCTATGCTAAATATTTTGACACATACATATATATATATATATATATATATATATATATATATATATATATATATATATATATGTGTGTATATATATATATATATATATATATATATATATATATATATATATATATATATATATATATATATATATATATATATATATATATATATGAGTAATATGTGTGGTGAAAATATTGGATGATGATGATAAGATGATAGTTAAAATAGTAATTCTGTTTGGAGTTATTGCTTCTCAAGATGACAAATGTATGCGCTTGCTGAGAGAGTAGTGTCTTTATTAGTGTTATAACTTTGAAAGGGAATTTTTAAGGTCTTACTAGGGTGATGCATACATTTTAAATTGGCCCCAGCACAAATTGCGCGAGTGTTGAAAGTGAAAGGAAACACATTTAATTTAATGTTTTCCGTTCATCCCTGTAACTGGAGAAAAAGATTCGTTGATTTTTTTTTTCTATATGCCCAGACATACAGTCTGATTTTAGTTTATGGTGTTTGACAGCCAACTCATTATTTTTACATGAAAGATTCACCATATTGAATAACAAAGGAGTAAGTAATAATTTACCTGTTCAACAAAACTGAGTTAGTTCTAAAATTGTCTGTAGAAATATTATATTTTAAGAAAGCTTCGTTTGATTTATTAAGTGTATGTATATATAATTATGCATATTAATATATCCACAATTTTTTGGCAAAAATCGGGGGTTTTTATGACTTATTTCATGTCACTTTTTTTTTGCAAGGCTACATTTCTTAGTTTTTTCTAGTAATAATGAAATATGTATTATTTTAATTTCCTTTTTACTAATTTATTGTAAAAGATTTCTTTTCCAGTTGTAGTTAAATTCTTGCTGTCTCGTTATTAAGGGCTTTCTCATTACTCTTCAGTTTTAAAACTCTTTGTAAATAGTTCGCGTTCACTCCCTTAACGATCATCTTATCGCCAAAGACTCTTCCTACTCATTTCTAAACTATGTTTGGCTGGGAGCTACCCCCATATCACTTTCCTCCCGAGACTCCAGCTACAAGCAAACGAGGGACAATCCATTGTGATAAGCCATGTTCCCCATTATAGGCTAACCCAAGGTCTAGAGAAATAATGTTTCTCGGGACCTTGGATCAACCTGTCTCACGTGGGCGAGAAACCGTAGACTCCTGTCAAACCCCACCATTTGTAAGAGAGAGATGTTTGAACTTTCCCTTTTTCCCCCCTTCTAATCACTGACTCCCAAACTAGTACATGCGAAGATACCAACCCACAAATGCAGTGCTCAGAAGGCCCAGCGTAGTTGCGGTTCGTCAGTGGAAAGCAAAAAATTAAATAGAAGTAGAGGGTGAAAGAAAGGATGAGTAAGCAGAAAGCAATGCCCAAAAACATTATGGAACTGATTCGACAGTACCACCGTGATGCCAATGATTGCTTATTGAGAAAAGATGATCCGCGGTGATCGATACCAGTTTGTATTTCTTCAATGGACCAAATTACAATTGTTACCTACGCTGTACACCTTGTGCTCTGATAGATGTGCCGACACTCTCCAGACCAAGGGCGATTCCCTGCTGCCAGAACGACCTTAATAGAATAAAGCTCCGCTGTGCGAGTTAGAATGGTGACGTTTGCTGTTCCTTAAACCTGCACTCCAGCACTTGTTATTACCCAGCCAAGTAAGCAGAATCCAAGATCGTCGTCCAGGGTCGCAGTGTAATAGAACCCGTCTTCTCGCGATTGAGTAGGTGTAAAAAAAAAATATAGGGGAATGTGGGAGGGGTGGGGCTTAAAGAATTAAAATACTTTTGAGCGAAGGTTTTGTCTAATGATTGCTGCCACACCAAATTCCAAGTTCTCTTTACAAATATATGATTATTATTGCAACTTCTGGAGCTTAGCTGTAAATTAATGTGGGGAGAATTATTCGCTATAGCTATGCATCATATTGGAATACTTTTCACGAATCATCTAGCGTATGATTTAATCGCCCCTGATAGACTTCCTTAATCATTTGTATAATGTCCATTATTCTCCCTTGGTTATTGTAATTTTATTGAAACCCTTAATCCATCAGATGTACGTGCAGCATAATAAATTACCAAATTAGGTATCAAATAAGGTTTCTTCGTTTCATTTCTGAGTACTGTTCATGGGAGCTGATCTGTTAATTACTGATTGTTACTCAAGTTAATATGTGCATTATCTGAGAATAGCTGCTATTTTGATTATTAATCATTATGATCGACCGAGAAACTTATTGCTCTTCTGTTCAAAGTAACGAATACATTTTCACGGAGTGTAAGCAAAGGTTGACTGCATCTTTTCCTATTTTGCGTTGGAATGTCTTGTTGTACGGAATATACTGCATATGTCTGTCGTTTATTTCAAGAGGAGAGACAGTTGTTTAGATGAAATTGTCTTGTAGAAATTTATTCCTGCGTAGAATCTTTTCCTATTGTAGATTTATTAGTAATACATTCTTGTTTTTTAGGCACACCTTGTGTGAGTTGATGAACCTAAAAATTTCTTGCATGAATACTTGCAAGCATTGTTACATTTTAAATGATAAAGGTATCGGGATTTTATACCCTTTGTATTTTCTTACAAGGCTAAAAAGTCTTTTGTCTAAATTTATTGTGTTAAAAGTACTTGAACTGGCTGCTGGATGTTGTTATCTTTCAAGAAGTATTTTTTACGATTGTTCGTTTGCTTACAACATTGACAGACTGTTCTAGTGACTTATTCCTGTCTTCTATCAAGCATGAAATAATTGAGTTAATCGCTCCATTGCATTTATAGCAGCTGTGTGATAAGTTATTGTCTTTTGAAGGAATGTATCTCGAACTGGTCACATATTTCGTTACTCCATACTTTTATGCATGTTCCAAGTATTCAACACGAGTCTGTAAATTTTCCAGTATTAAGTCCAAAGAAATGTCCACAAGGTTTTGCTTTTGTTTTTGCTCAGTTTTTATTTTGTTTATTGTGTTCACTTGTCTGTATCACAAGTCATATTGCTATTCATTTAGATATGCTTCTTTAATGCTGTTCTTTACTGTTGTGTTTGTGAGGAAAGCTATTGTAAAAAATCAGTTGAAATTACTGGTGTTATTTTCCCTTCTTTCAGTTGTCCATCAGCTGCATATTGTTTGAGAGAGTGTGTTAGTATTTTCAATTGACTAAAAGTGCTTTTCAGTTACAGAATAAAGTTTTTGAAAAGGATGAAACTCGGATCGCTGGAAACCGAGATGATGTGGAGATTAGAGGTGAAAAACCTCACTTCAGAGAAGTTTGTTTGTTCAGGATGAAATTTATAAAGTTTGAACTCGCTCTACGTAAGAGAGTTTGTACAAGAAGTAAATGAGTTGATGCGATGATGATGACCCTTTTTTGTGCAGAAAGTAGCTAGTACTGTGAAAGTTTTTTGTATAGACGTTCATCCACGATTCATTAGTTACAGTATGTCTGTGACAGGAACAGCTGTGTTTTTTTTTAATTATGTACGTGTAAACGCTATATATTGTATATACGTAATCATATTCATGTATGGTTATAAAATTGTGCCGGTATAAGAGGTACTTAGATATTATTGCAGGTATAATTTCTTCTTTTTCTCTCCTCTTAATGTTTGTATTAAGATATAGTTAAAGCATTGAAGTTTGCTGAGGTGTAGTAAGTTCTCAGTTTCATACAGAATAAAGCATTTGTCTTGTATTGATGCTATCGTATAAAGTAGTTGTTCTTAACCTTCTTATTACCACGTCCCCCTCTAAGAGTTGGTCGTTCCCTCCGCGGCCCCCTTGCATCTACGAGTATAATTCCCTCCAGGATTTAAAGGAAAATAAAAATAAAGAGAGAAAGAGAAGGTGTTTCGAGGGATGGGGAGGGAAGTAAATAATTACAAAGCATGGTAAGCCCAACAAGTCTAACTAGAGTAGTAGACAATAGGAAACTAACGTTATAAGGCTATACGTTTTCATTTGTTTATAAACTTATGAATATTAGTTTCTCACTCTTGTTAAAAAATTAACGAATATAATTAGAGAATTTTAAAATTTTCCTTAGGACTCGTGCCTTCCCTGGAAATTGCTGACGCCCCCCTAAGGGGGCGCGCCCCCCAGGTTAAGAACCACTGGTGTAAAGGAAACTTTTTAAACAAAGCATTTTTAGACAGTGTAACATACACACACACACACTTGGAGAAAAGAGGAATTTCCACAAGTGATGAAAGTTTACCGGTTTTTCCTGTTGGGGTGAGAATGAGGAGGGCAGGTCAGTAGAACCTGGGACTTTATGGCTTCAGGAAATAACTTGGTTGGGGGCTAGTGATGGTATCAAGGAGATATGATAGCTGATTGAATATTACAAAGCTGACACCTCCACAAGCGTCCCGCATGGTAGGAGAGTAGAAATGACTAAATATGGTCTTTTTGACCTACCCTGTACAGTTGCTGTCAAAAGCTAAACGGTGTTCCCCTCCCTCAGTATTCTGTGTTCACCTTCCAGATTTCGATGAATTTCTCCTCGCCACCTCCTCAAGGCTTTTTTTTTATTATTATTATTTGCCCATGACCACTAATTATTTAATTTTTAATCATTCGTCTGGAAAATTATTCTTTTATTTAAATCTTCATAAATATTTCACAAATAACGACCAATATGACAAGAGACATTGCAAACATAGGTGATACTTTGACAGGTGTGGTGGGCAGCTAATCTGATTCTTGTTTCTCGTGTTTTATTTTCAGTTCACTTTAAGGTCTATGGTATTCTTGTAAGCTAAATCTTCGCCTCCACCCCATGAATCGGTATTTAACCCTAAGGTGTCAAGCGGAGGACTCCATGGATTAAAAAAAAAAAAAAGTTGCGTGTGGAAGTTTGTACCGAAGTTGGGTTGTTTGGTTGTGTCCGCGCCAGCGCTTTTGTGTGGGTGCTTATAAAGTCGACAATCTGTTGACTTCGGAGATAAAAGATCTCGGCTTCTCTGCTTTCACCTTTATCGGAAGATGCTGGAAGACCCGCATACATTCTCTTGTTCTATCCCAGATTGTCTTGTTTGGAATTTTTTTTTTCTTTTTTCATTTGTAAGATTATTTCTATTTGTTGTGGGCGGACTGGTATTGTCTCCTTTTCATTTTTTCCTCCATGTGCGATGCTGGACACAGTTTTCTCATTTGGAATTTTTCCTTGTCGGTGAAAGTCGTCATAGAGAGGCAATTGTTTGACATCGCTTTTTTTTACATTGGTTATTAATTTATTCATTCATTTTCCTTATCACTGTAATGTTCGTTTCTTGCCACGTTCCTTTGTGTTCCGGTACTACTACTTCAAAAAAATTGTTTTAATTTTTATTAATCCTCGTTAAACCGTTTTTCCAAAAGATTTTGACTAGAGAAAACATCGACAACGAACTTTTAGTTGTAAATAAAACTTTTGTTGTAAATAAAATGTTCGTGCCTTTCGCTTGGGAAAATCGCTGTGGTTTTTTTCAGTCGGGAAATTCAGCATCGTTGTTTAAAAAATGAAATGTGAAGTGGCTTTGTTAAAATATGCAATCTCATAAATTCAAAGCTCTCTCTCTCTCTCTCTCTCTCTCTCTCTCTCTCTCTCTCTCTCTCTCTCTCTCTCTCTCTCTCTCTCTCTCTCATAAAGATCATAGTTCCTCGTGCAGTTTGCCAAGGTTCGGTTAAGAAATGCACTCCCAAATTAGGCTTGTTTGCCTTTATCCAGAATCTGGGAGCTTGGTATCGAGTCTTCCCATCGGCCCTTTTATTGCTTTTTCACCATCTCCTGTGCGAGTCTTATCTGCCAGGCAAGGGCCTGTAAGACATGCTTACGATCTCTGTTCCTGCTCAGCCGTGAGGGATTGTGGTTTGGGGGATGCCACTGGCTGCGGTGGATGTTACTGGAGTTATTGTTTTTGGTGTCTTTTTTTTTTTTCCTAACTGCGTTTTGGCTTTATTCCTTGGCATTGTCATTGATTTCCTTCTATTTCTTTTCCTTAACCAAGAGATGATCGGTACAAAGTTGTTTATTCCATGCGTTCCTCTTTCTTGTGCTCATAGATTTTTTTTGTATTTGTTGTAGATTGTTCACACCCATTCTGTTTCTATAATCGTTTATAATTTGTGTCAGTTCTGTCTTTATTTTGCATTGTCTTATTAGAACGTGGTCATTAACTGAAGGCTTATTCATTAGTTTGATACGTCTGAACATTTGTTAGATTGGTGTATTTATCTTTATCTGTTATTACCTTAACCAAGGAGACTACTGTATACTTTTGGCTCCGTAGTGGGGTAATTCCATCAGTGCACCTCACGTGATGCACTACTGGCATTACTTAAGGTTCTTTGCAGCGTGCCGTCGGCCCCTAGCTGCGACCCTATTCATTCCTTTTACTATACCCCCGTTCATATTCTCTTTCTTCCATCTTACTTTCCACCCTCTCCTAACAGTTGTTTCATACCAGATTGTCCGACTGTTACACCTTTAAAACTTCTTCTACTCTTAACTTCACTTCCAGCGCTGGATGACCTCACAGTCCCCAACGTTTGCCCTTTGGCTTAAATTTAAATTCCAATTCCAATTCCAACTGTGCTTTTGGTTACGTTTGTTGGCATAGTTATCACCAGGTCACTTGAAAATTAATGATTGGATGTTGATATTTGATAAAGGTTAAGCTAAATTCCAGGAATTGATTATCAATTTTTAGAGTTAAATAGAGTTGTATCTGATTCCTGGATATTTTATAAGGCTCGTGTATTTGTGAGGAGAAACTTAAATGAAGCTCAGTGCTTGAGTATTTTAAGTTAAACGCCTCCATATATTTAGGAAGGAAAACGTAAATGACGCAGAATATTCTCGTTAGTTTGCTATTAACCCCGACAGAGATTTCTAGTCTTGAAATGCTCTTTCAGTTTTATTTGCATTATTTCGAAGTTTATTACCAGTTTTCATTATGATGTTTTTCTCATTAAGATATTTAATATTTAATGTATTTAATGCTTAGCCAGTTAATGACCTTTTGGGCGTGTTCCAAAGGATGTACAGGCTGAGAATATGAATAATTGTAAGCATAATTATATTAAAAATAGCAGCAGTAATGATGATGATGATTTTCATTTATTTACCTTCTGTTTATGTCATCATTTTTAGCTTCTTTGTTTTACCATGACTTTTTTGCTAATTCATACGCTGTTCTTTGTGATTTTTAATCATTTATTATTTTTTTTTATTTGTCATTTAATTTTTGTGCGTTAGTTTAACATCTTTACTTTTATATTTTTTTATTTTTATATATACAGTAATTCGTTTCTAACTTTATTTTTTATGTTAAAAGATGAAGTTTTGGCGACTTCGTAAAACATATATGTTTCATCAATTACTTACTGTTATTTAATCTTCTTTGGTCACTTAAATATTGAGATTTCTGATTCTTACTCCCTTGGTTTGACTCTTTTATTTCCTCAGGTTCTTTGTTTCCAACTTGGGAAGTGGTTGATTTTTTAAAAATTTTATATGTACCCTGCAATGCTTATTCACAGACTTCTTAACTCCTCCTTGTTCTTTTAACTTCAAGTATAACATATAATGGTATTTGCTAGTAGGAGGCTGTTTGAGTGTATATCATTTAGTTATTGTAAGCTGTTCATTTACTGTAAACGGAAACTGTCGTTTACGTTTACTTTTTTAATTATTAGTGCTGCCATATTCTTTTTTTGGCGTTATTTTCTCCCTTTTTTTATTTCTCATATCGTCTTTGTGTAGATTTCTTCATCTCTGATTTAATTTATTTAAATTTTGGAAGGCAATATCTTTTTATGTGTATTTTAACAAAATATATCTAATTCTTGTTCTGAATGATGGATATAATTTTTCCTATTTGATCTTTCTTTGGGACTTGACCTGGTCTCGTTTAGTTATTTATGTTATCAGAGACGAGAGATTTAATTTTTATTTTCGTTTCTTTTATTTCTTCAGTGTTTTGACCTCGTGCCTTTACGAAGCTTTATAGGTACAGTATTTGTCGACTCTCTGTCGACATTTACAGCACATTTCTTAATTTATTTAGGCTGAAGGCGTTCTCCTTGGACGGTTTTATTTTTAGACTGTTGGATGTTCCTGTTCCTCGAACGGTTTGTATCTAATCTCTCGAGATCTGCTCGACATTCTTTGATGTTTTGCACTTCAGCAAGTGTGATGTTGTATTTATTTGAATTTCAACATCCAGAAAGCAACCAATTTCGTTCATTTTCATGGCCCTTTTCTCCGCTGCTTTTATTCAACCATTTTTCAATAGTTTTTTCTCAAGATGGTCAGAAATATGTTATTGCATTAACCCAAGTATGTCACCAGTTATATTGGTTATTCTCCAAGTACTGTGATAGTTTACACTATTATTTATTGTGTTCAATATTAATAAAGTTTATGATTTAATCATTGGTAAAAACGTTTCAAGTGAGACGTCTCGGTTCAGTTCGAGTAATTTCCTCAGAAACTGTTTCATTTGTGCAATATTTTACTATTCTTCAGCCCATTTGGTGCTGTCACCAAGGATGTAAATTATGTCGACCACTACAGTTTTATCTGACAGAGTTGGCTCTCTCTCTCTCTCTCTCTCTCTCTCTCTCTCTCTCTCTCTCTCTCTCTCTCTCTCTCTCTCTCTCTCTCTCTCAGGTGAGTAACACATCGTTGCTATTATGTAACTGCCATTGAGGAGTTTGATATTAATACTAAAACTTCCTGAAAGACGCCATATTGTTCTATACCTCCAATTCCTCAGAACCCTCAAAGGCTAGTTTTCCCTAATTCAGCCGGATGAAATTAGTATCAATAATAACTTGTCATGAACAAAATAATGAATTATCATAAAGTCCTTTCATCTAACAGTTGGTGGCTCCAGAGAAAAACTAAGCATTTACTGTCACATTTATACTTAATTGTTTGATTGTGAATGACCCCTTTGTACGGAAAACTACTGATATATTAGTCACAATTCTTACCCTTCAATTCTTATTACGTCACGTATGTACTAAGCAAGAAAACAATTCATATCAAAAGCTTCCTACGTTCTGTTCCATTTACATTCAATACCTGCACTCAAATTCCATAAAAGTTTGTTCAACTATCACTTCATGTATTCTTGGCTTACATAGGCTCAGGAAACATATTGTTGGCTTACATAGGCTCCAGAAGTCTTTCCCAGTCTGTAGCTCACACATTTACTACCTTCCTTGCTGTACCCATTTTGTGACCCACCGATTCTTTTATCTTACCATCATCTGTATTTATTCCCAAATACTCGTAGTTGTACAAATCTAACCTTACCGAAATATACACATCGTTCATTCTTTCTGTGTGACCGAACATTCTAGTTCCTCGTTGGGTGAGTCGGTAGAGTTGTCGGCTAGCACTCGCTAGGCCCGAGTTCGAGTATCCGGCCGGCTAATGAAGAATTAGAGGAATTTATTTCTGGTGATAGAAATTCATTTCTCGGTATAATGTGGTTCGGATTCCCCAATAGGCTGTAGGTCCCGTTGCTAGGTAACCAATTGGTTCTTAGCCACTTAAAATAAGTCTAATCCTTCGGGCCAGTCCTAGGCACTCAAAGTCCCTTTCCAATCTTTAGCACAAACCTGCCACCTTATTTGCCAGACATAATCTGTAACTCCTCTTCTCTCATCCTGACATGATCAGTATTCGACCCTAAATACCTATGCGAATCGGTCACCTCTGTTCTTCCACTATCCATATTAGCCCTCTTAACCTGTCTTCCTGATTACCATTTGACCTCATAACCTTACTCTTGCCCACATTTACTCTCAACTTTCTCCCGTTACAAACATTTTCAAACTGTTTCACTGGTTTATGCAGTTTCTCTTAACTATCCCAGTCAATATTATATGATTTGCCAACATCAGCCATTCCATATACCATTCTCTGCCCACCTAATTACCCTACAGCTTTGTACTCACATCTAACATCCTTCCTCTGACCTGTCTCTTCAGTCCATCCATAAAGGTATTAAACAGCCATAGGTACAAAATTTACCCCAGGTATTCCCCACTTTTATACTATAAAACGAGGCTTTCCAGGCTACCTATTCTAACGTTGTCTTACTCGTTCTTAAGCAGTTTTAGTCACCGTCAACTTTTCTTCTGTACCTTGCACCTTCAGCATTGCCTCTCTGTCAGTCATATTTAACGTTGGGAGAGTTTTGCTGCATCATCGTTATATTAACCAGAATTATTGTTATTACCTCTGCTAGCGAAATTATAGGAAGTTTTACCTTGGTTTGTTTGTCTGTTATGTAGATTAAGTAGAAAATTGTATATCGATTTATTTATAGATTTTACCAAACATGGACCATATGATTGGCAACACGAGATTAGATTTTGGGAGAGAGGCTCCTTTGCTTGGGTGGATTTCTCAAAATGGACGCTATTGTTGTTGCCATTTATATTTTCAGGGGTGACTTACAGATTATTCAAGACTGTCGAATTTTCATACAGGTTAATTGGCGTTCAAAACAAGAGCCCTCTCATGAAACTGTACCAGTAAAGCACAATCACGCCATCAGTAAGATATCCAAGTTTTATTGATTTATTTTCGTATCTGGAGACCGAAAGGCGCATTAAGGGAAAGGCAGGTGAGCGATTGACCTTGTAGCTAGTGAGTTTCTCTCTCTCTCTCTCTCTCTCTCTCTCTCTCTCTCTCTCTCTCTCTCTCTCTCTCTCATCCCTGTCACTTTATGATCCATTAACCGTACACATCAGAGTTACCCAAATTAACCGTGCAAAACTTGTGAGTAAGCGCTCGCACACGCGCACGCACGACCGCAGGCGTGCACACGTAGGGGACAACATTTTTCACGTTCTCTGATGAACTTGGCTGGCTGGGGGTAATTTAAACACAGCTTGATTACCTTTACAAGGGACAGCAATTTAGTGTAGCCTGATTAACTTGGTTGCGGGATGGCAGTTTAACAGTGCATGATTAACTAAGCTTTTGGAAAGAGAGGGAGAGAAAGAGGGAGAGTACCAGAGTAGATAAAGTGATTTATTTCGACTAGTACACACTCATATATATTAATATAAATTTCTGACTTACCACGGGATCGAACCCCGGTCTTTCGAGTGACAGTCCAGGACGGACGCAATTCCCGTGGTGAATCAGAAATATATTTCTGTGAAACACGTTTCCATGTGTTCATTTCCATGTAAAAAAATAAATATATACATATATATATTATATATATATATATATATATATATATATATATATATATATATATATATATATATATATATATATATATATATATATATATATATATATATATATATATATATGTGTGTTTGCATGGGTTTGTGTGTGTGTGTACCAAGCGTGTCGTCGCTGGAACCCTTCGCACATAAGTTTGAATCTAGTCATTAGGGTGAAAAATGCTCTTGTTTATTTCACGATCGGGCGTACGCATTTAGTGATAAGGGTGTCTAAAGAAGTAAGAGTACATTGAGGATTCATAGTGGCGGTTTAAATATGCATATTTATCCGGTAAAATTGATCAGTGAATTCTTATATACAAAAAAATATTAGGAGTCATATACTCCGCAGGGGGGTTAATGCCGTTAGTACACCTCACGTGGTGCACTGTAGGCATTACCTACGGGTCTTTGCAGCGTCCCTCCGGCCCCTATCTGCAACTCTTTCATTCCTTTTATTGTCACTTCGTTCATATACTCTTTATTCCATCTGGCTTTATACCCACTCTAACAGTTGTTTCATGGTGCAACTGCCAGGTTTTCCTTCTGATACACATTTCAAACCATTTTACTGTAACTTTCATTTCAGCTCTGAATGACCTCATAGGTCCCAGCGCTTGGCCTTTGACCTGAATTCTGCATTGTAGTCTATTCTATAAGTTCTGTAGGTAGATGAGATAATGATGAAAGGTTGATGTAGATGGAGAAGCGCACCACCTGGGATAATAGTACATGAAAGTGTGAGCTGGTCTCCTGTAGACACCAGGGGACTTGAAACTATAAGGAGAGAGGCTAGAGATTGGTGGAAGATAAAACGCAGACATGAGTAGCAGAATTTTACAGAGGCCCTGTGCATCACGCCTTGAAGGTTTTGACTTCTATATATATATATATATATATATATATATATATATATATATATATATATATATATATATATATATATATACACACACACATATACATATATATATTGTATATATCGTGCTGATACTTGAGGTACATTATAGACTTTCAAGCAGATTGCTTATCACTCCTAAGGAGAGGAATTTGAGTGACTGAAATTCTCCAGAATGGTGAGCAGGAATTGCGGGAATCATCATCATTTTGTGCCCACATACATGTAAACAACACTTAATTATTATTGCTCTTTTGTATGTGTGTACTATATAAAGTTAGTAGCAGTTATCAGAAATTAGCTGCGATGCCGACCGAGTACAGCACAAGGCTTGAGTAGATCGATTCCGAATCCTACTTCAACGACACGGATTTGTATCAGGAAGGCAGGAGAGCTAATTTTAGTGACACGGTAGCATGTCTTTTCGGGTGTGCAGTGGGTCAGGTTGCGGTATGCAAATGTTTCCATATCACTATATCGCTTTGCTGATAGTCGAAAAGTCCTCTCCCTTTGGTTCCTTATGTGAAGGTAACCTACATTTTTACTTCCTCTCGTCATAACAGCAGCTATGTCTTATCCTTCCACCAACATTAAACTTTCACAAACTTTCATACCTAACTTCTCTTTCCCAACTTTTATCAGGAATGTTCTGCCTTAGAACTATGTTTAATGTCGATCTATTTATTTATCTATCTATCTATCTATGTATATATATATACATGTGTGTGTTTGTGTGTGCGTGTGCATGTGTGTGTGTATGTATGTATGAATGAATGTATGTATGTATGATGTGCAGGGGAGGCTTAGCTGAGCGGCGTAGTACAGTGCTTGCACTAGCAAAGTTCGTGGTTCGATTCCGGCTTGCTCCCCCCAAAACTCGACTCACCCGTGAAGGGGTACCAGCGTCAACTGTGAATCTAAAAGAGCACCCCGATATATGATTACTTAGACACTGAAGGGTATCAACCTTTTAGAGTCACCTCATCAAAGAGGAGAAAGTGTATAATAAACGGATGCATGTATGGGTACATTATGTATATATATATATATATATATATATATATATATATATATATATATATATATATATATATATATATATGTGTGTGTGTGTGTGTGTGTGTGTGTGTGTGTGTGTGTTTTAATATCTAGATATTAAGAGGGTATATGACAGATATAAATGATGAATAGTGAATGAACCTTGGGTGGAGAAGGTGAGGGGATGACTGATACTGTAGCTCTGCTGTATTGGAATTTTCTGTTTAGTGTTTCATACTTGATTCTGCAGTTAAAGAAGGAAAGTTGAACACATGTTATTTTTTATGTTTGTTAATATATCCTCACGTACTTACTCGTTTAATACTCGTTTGGAGTTCATGCAAACCCGTTGTCCCCTCGGCCTTCCAAGAAAGACCAGGTTTGTTTGTGTCTCTGGATATGCCTCGATAGATGAGGAAAAATCTTTTTATATTTTCTGTGTTCTTCCCGTCGCTAGATCCATATGCTTATCTCCCGAAACATAACTTTATGCACAGCATTGCTTCGCCCGGACGGCGGTGACACTTATTGTGCATAGAATCGTAAGGAAGTAGACAGGTTGTACGGCACGGAACAAGAGTTACACGTCGGCTCCTGTAATACAAGTCGACATGTATTACTTTTATTGCCTGTACTTGTGAGCGACATACCGAAACGGAATGAGGCCGATCATTCCCCGTAATGTTGCTCTCAGTGTTTACATTTGTTTGGGAATGTAGAATGTTAATGCACTGGCCGAGTTTGAAGATTATGTCGTTGGAGAGCCGTGCTTTGAGGCTTTGTTTTGGTTTACAATTAGTGCCTTCGTTATTCAATAGTCTGGTGGAGCGCCGAATTGCAACTCGTCTTACTCGGACCAACGTATACACACATACATTATATATATATATATATATATATATATATATATATATATATATATATATATATATATATATATATATATATATATATATATATATATATATATATATATATATATGATTTGTGTATGTATGTGTGTTTGTGTATTCAAGAGGACCCAGGTTCGATTCGTGGGCGAAGTCTGACGGCTGGGTGAACTCCATCAAAACTCATTGGGACTCTTGAATGAAGTGCGCTGTGAATTAGGTACGTGGCAGTTAGAGGACTGTGGTAGTCACAACCAGAACTTTGTACCTCAACCGAAAAGACATGCCGAGAACCAGAAAGGTGATACCTGAAACTAAATCTGAAAGATTTCGTCGTTTTGAGAAAAAATCATTAAGAAATCATTGAAAGTTAGATGGCATAATAGTGAAGAAGGATATCATAAGATAAATACCTACAGTAGACTCCATATACAAATGAGTTAACAATGAACGAGAGATAGATATGATGTGAACATGTTCTTTGTAACCCATTCCCCCTCCCCTGGAAGAACAGAATGTGAGTGTCAGCTGGGCTCCTGTGAAGAAGAGTGCGGAGATCAAGATCTACTTGGATGAGAACTGTAAAAAGGGAGGCTGGAGATGAGTGGAGTTTTATGGAAGATAAAGCACAGGAAAGACTTGAGTGGCGGAATTGCACAGAGGACCATTGCCCTGCATGGTCGTACATAGGAACAAAGCACATGCTCAGCATTCAGTCCTACAAAGGGTCAAATGGTACAAATAAAAGGTTCTGATGAAGGGAAGTTACACACACACATATATATATGTGTGTGTTTGTATGTGTGTATATATATATATATATATTATATATATATACACACATATATAAGGCATGTGTGTGTGTGTGTGTGTGTAACTTTCGTTGCAGCCTTTGAACCACTTCATCCTTTGTAGGACTGAAGGTTGTTTGTCTTGTTCCTGTGTAGGTTTCGTACTTGTCTTTACAAGTCTTCACAAATCTTGTAGGGCCTCTTTACCTCTCATTTTGCTGTTCACGTAATTTATAATGTATAATTTGTTTTCCTTTTTCACATGGTGTTCGATGGCGTTAAGGGAGGTTTATATGACAGCCTTTTAAAGCACAAATCGTCGTGGCCGGTAAATCACCGTTAACGTTGAAAGCGTAATTGGCCTTTTGAATTTGATTTCACCTTTTCCATGTATGGATGAACTCCCCGCCTTTCTCCACCTCCTCATGAGCTTCATTATTCTATTTTTGGAGAGGAAGGGCTGTGGGTGTTAGCATTTTCTAACGTTTCCCCTGATCATAATTCCTTTTTCGAGGTGGATCTTGAGAGCAAGGCAAGGTTTGCTTCAATGTGAGGGAGGAAGCAATTCATCTGCCATGATATGGTTTGTTGCATGTCGGCTTCTTTACCTTTATTTTTCATCTGTAAGTGTAAAAGCCTGATTTTTTTAAGCTGCGTTATTTTAGGCTGTGCCCTTAAAATTCTTTTGTTCTTTGTATCATCGAGGAAGCAAAGATATCCTACATCAGTTTACTGTCATTGTGATCCGTCGACTTATTTTCTAAGCTTGGTGATGCTGAGAACTATATTATGGCTTTTTAAGAAGTTGAACAGCCTCGGTTTTCTTGTTGTAAAGCTTGAAAATGTAGTCATTTAAACGGTTAGGTAACTCTAGTGCACTGTTATTTTATTTTGAAGAATTATTTTGATAACTGAGCTCAGAATTATATCCTTGTATTATGACTTGTCGTATATTTGACGAGATTTGAGCTACAGCGCTATAATTTGGATACACCTCATTTTGTTTTGGCAACAAAGTTGGTTTTGCTTTATTTAACTCTACAAACTTTGCCATAGCTTTTGAGTCATTTTTAAATGTATTTTGTAACTTTTATGTTTTATGTTACCCTAACGTTGTTAGTTAACTTCACATTTATTACTTTAGAACGTAATAGTTGTAATTTGGACATAGAATCTTTGTTCATACACCCGAATATTCAGGTTACAAGCCGTAACGGCGTTAGTGGTCCGTATTTTTCTGCATTAAACATTCAGTTATGGATGGGGGTTGTACGTCATTTAAATAAAAATTCTCACCATTTCATAAAACCCATATTAGTTGACATACTCAAATAATGATTATATTAAAGAACATCTCGGTTTGTTCAAGGTCGTCTTTGAATGCTGGGGTGTTCACCTGTCTCTTTATTCCTACTTGCTATTCAATTTGCAATTGCTAATAGAAGAAACATTTACTCTCTTGTTTAAAATTGCTGTAGTTAATCTGGCGTTATTGAAGATATAAAGGGCTTTCTCTTTTAGTCATCAGTGTATTCTCTCTCTCTCTCTCTCTCTCTCTCTCTCTCTCTCTCTCTCTCTCTCTCTCTCTCTCTCACATACACATAAATCTCGACACTCTTAAGGTGTGTGGCATACATCAGTATGATTTGTATTTAGTTGAAGGAAGGAAATGTGTCGCGGAATGATGTTCAAGTCCGGTAAGACGTTGTTTACACTTTGACCAGACTAATTTTATTATTTTTTATATTTCATAAACCATATTTACGTAAACGCGAGGGTGGTGTGTGTTGGTCAGTTGCTGTGTGCATATAATTTATAAGTGAGTATTTGTATGAATGTATCAGTTATCAGTTGTGTTTCAGTCATTCAATGCTGCAAACCCCACATGGCGGCTAGAATGTTACTTTTTATATTTTTTTATTTCTTATATTTGTATCCAGCAGGGACTATAGCAATTACATATGGCCTGAAATAAATGGGTTTCAATTCGATTTTATGCAAAGTATAAAATATATAATTAGACAAGTACATTGTTGAGAGTTGAGATTGGCAGTTTATGTTGAGATAAATGATACGATGGTCTTCAGTGTATTTAATAAAAAATGAGGGCAAGGGTTATAATGTGTAAAGTTTATAGTTATGAGTTAACGAATGGCAGAGTTGTTGTAACGAAATCGCCTTAATCATCAGGAAGCGCTAGAGTTCGCGTAAGATGGAAGGCAAGGGTCAAATATAAACATTGTTGAGGCTCATTTTAGATGTGCAGGAATTAACTGTGGTGAAGTTTAGGAATACAGCGTGTTGCAAAAAGTGGGTATATGTGTGTATATATATATATATATATATATATATATATATATATATATATATATATATATATATATATATATATATATATACAATCACACACACATGAGATGTACTATACATATATACAATCACACACACATGAGATGTATTACATGTAATATCTGGCACATATACCGCACATGAATACGTATATTAGAACAGTCAGCTGCACGATTTATTGTGCATTATCATTAATATGAGATTAGGGCAGACTTCCCTAAACTCAGGACCTCTTTTCTCTCGCTCCTCGACCGCGAAACTTTTGTCCCAGATTATTTATTTTGGCATAAATCTCATTTATTGCTCTCTCCTCCCAACGGTGCAGGATATTCTGTTTTTGGCCCATTATTAATATCCCCGCGATGTGGACGACGATGACAATTCTACGAAGAATAGGTAGCTGTAGTCAAACAACTCTGGCCTCTTCAGGCGAGTTCCTTGTAATGCTTCAATAATGTATGAGTTTGCCTCCTTTGTCTCTCAAGTTGAAAATACGTGGAAATTGTCCGCCTTGTTGTCACTCTGGCGTGTGTTGCCGACGGCCCTCATAAATAAATGGAAACTCATAGGGGATGAGATGACGAGACAAGCGTGATTTGCAGAAGAGTAGCAGAGGTATACTGTGTTTATCTTAACCTTTTGACGCCGCGGAGGGACTGAGTGCACTAGGGGATTTGAATTTCCTCGTCTAGTCTTGGAATTTTCATTGTTGATCAATGATTGACACGTGTCAACACTTAACTAGTTTTTGCTAAACGGTCAGGGTGATAAACAAAAGGTTTCAAGTAATTTTTCCCTCTTGTCGGCCAGTCTGATCATCCTTTAGGAGGTAAGTTATTTTGTGGGTTGGGTCGTTAATTTAGTATGGTTATATCTTTCTCAAATTCTTGTTTCATCTGCATTCAAATTACATATTAGGTTACAACGTATTAACTTGTTAATCCAATTGAGATGAAGAAAAAGAAATCGCGATTACCTTGCTTTTGTTAGCTTACATGTGAGTTAAGAAAATTTTTGTTCCATCAAATGTGCTGGAGATTTTTTCCATGAACTTTTTAGATGTTTTGCTTTTTGCTCTGTTTATTGTCTTTGTTTCCTATTTCGAATTATATTTAGTTTTTCCTCAAGACATGTCTTGACCTTTCCCTATATTTGATATCCACTGGATTTCTGCAATAAGTTTCATACCAAATCCCCCCCCCCGCGGTTTTCAACAGCGCCAGATAGAGAGAGAACACAAATATGAAATCGGCAAATTATGACAGCTGCAATTTTATGAGGGAAATGAATCAGCAGTCGGCTGTAAAGGTAATGTCACTGATTTCCTTCTCCAATGTTGAAAATTCATCAAAATTATATATTGCTGCCTACTGTTCACGCAGATGGACAGCTGGCATATTGCTGAAAGACATGGCTTTACTTTTAAATCTCGTCATTATGAGTGATGATTTTTTATACAAAATGCAAATCATTATAGTCGCTGCTCGTTTGGAAAGATTTTCATAAAAGCGGTCGTAATTTAGAGAGTATATTATTATTATTTTGTGGGACCAAGAAAATTATCAGCACTCCTCTCCTTGTTTGGAATGACAAGTCGTGACGTCTGGCGGACTCCCTTCTTCAAGAATACAAGAGGCAGCGATTTCCTGATGGGGTTGTTACTTTTCCAGCGGTGCTTGTTTCGACTATTGTTATCTGCTTTGTGAATTGACTGCTCTTTTCCTTTTGCGCTCCTTTTCCCCGAAAAGAGGTCCTGTTTTGGCAACATTTTAAAAGGACAGTTGGGGGAAACATGATTCTTTGCCAACTCCAGACCGGTAATGCAATCTTCTTGTTTTGTTGAAGATATTTCAGGACCATTTGCTTGGGTAATTCTCTCTCTCTCTCTCTCTCTCTCTCTCTCTCTCTCTCTCTCTCTCTCTCTCTCTCTCAAGTGGAAGGTCACTGACAATGTGATTGTACCCTTGGATTGTCAACAACTTGGGGCAATTTTGGTTAAACAAGGCGGCGATGTAAGTACGCTGCGAAGAACTGAGAATGGTTGTAAGAGTCCGCCCGTGTCAGGTTAATCGAGATAGCTTGCTTCCTTGTTGGCAGAAAATTTTGCCCTAGTTGAAGTGTCTTTTTTCTTCCAATTTTTTTCTTTATTCTTCTTATAAGGGTTTCAGCTTTAAGCGTCTCATTTCCCGAACATTAGATAATGTTAATTTCTTCTATAATCTTAATCTAAGTGGAGTGGTGATATTAAGCAATTAGTTGGATGTGGGAAAGATTTCGTGAGCCGGTCCTGACTTCTTTTTTTGGCGTGATGATATTGTATGCAATGGATATATTTTGTTTTAATTAGTTTCAAATGCAGTATTTACACATTGGTATGTTCTGTAAAAAAAAGTTATGTGGAAAATTTTGTATGTATGCATAATGATCGATATTTTTATTTCCATATCAGCAGCAGTTTTAAATTCATCTTTAGGTGTTTTTTCTTTTTCTCTTAGTTTGAAGAAGATAAGTATTTCAGGTAAAAATCACCTGAAGGATAATTTTACATGAGTTTTTATGATGGAAAAGGCGAAATTTGTTGTGGAGTTAATTAGCAAGCGAGCAGCGCAAACTGCAAGAAATTATAAAAGCAAATTATCCTAAGAGCGATGGTGACGGCCTTTTCTGGAAAACATATTCTTAACACAGATAACAAATTTCCGGACTTCTTTCGGAAACATCCCTTTCCAACATCATTTTGACGATCATCTTTATTTGCATCAGAAAGAGGAGCATCATCATATCACGGTTTTTCGGGTATTTAACAAAGTATGAAATTAATTCATAACAGGAGGAAGAGATTTTGTACCCGAACTGCCAAGTTTATTTTCATGGTTCCTGTGAGGAGTTTTAAGACTTTTTCATTAATTTTTTACATGCTCAGTCTAAAAGAGCTGTGTATGTATTTAGTAAGTGTTTATGTTTATTTGCGAATATGTGCTTATCTGTATATGTATATATATATATATATATATATATATATATATATATATATATATATATATATATATATATATATATATATATATATATATATATATATATATATATATATATGTGTGTGTGTGTATACACACGTATATATATATATATATATATATATATATATATATATATATATATATATTATATATATATATATATATATATATATATATATTATATATATATATATATATATATATATATATATATATATATATATATATATATATATATATGCTAGAGGCATTCGGGTCGTTTCGGCCGTAAGCACGTTTACGTGCAAAATAGGCGCCGTGTTTAGTACCAGCCCCTTGGGGATGTACGTAAAACATGAAATAATAATGGTAAATACCATAAACATAACGGTAAATACCATAAACATAAAGTCTTACATTGTTTTCGATGTTACGGCCTAAAGTGACTTACGGCCGAAACGACCAGGACCGTGCTAGAGCACCTGTACACACGCACACACACACACACATATATTGTATATATATGTGTGTGTGTGTGAATATAAAATCACTTGCAAATGTGTACTGTATACAGATACGCTTGCCCTAACACCATTGTTGCACTTATTTTGTTTTATAGTATTAATAGCCAAATAACTTCGTTATAGTTCTCCCACAGATTCGCAATAAATTGAAATTGACATTGCTTAAACGAATAATGTGGTTGCAAAGTTTTCATTTGTTTGCTGAATTAACAGGGTATTATCACATGGAGTAATTTTTGGGGCTTCATGTAACTGAGTGTTCTAGATAGTTGGTTTTTTTTTTTTTGTGATTATATATTGCCATAACGCATTTGCCTGAAAGCTTCTAATATACGTGGGTGAACATATTTTCGTCTTCGCGTCGGAACAATGTTTTAAGGGAAAGCAATAACAGAGAAACACAGATAAAGGAAAACGTCAGATTATGATGGAATTCTTGTAGAAGCTATCTAGCTGAAACTGAAATGACACCCCGTACACTAACTAGACAGTTTTACAACATATAGAGTGAGGAAAAGTCTGATGTGTGAGAACTGGAAATCATAGCAAAAGTACAAAAGAAGGGTAGAAGTTGATTGTCCCCTGGTAGAAGTTGATAACTACAGTGGCATTATATTTCCGTTTATTGCAATGAAAATACTCAGGTAACCTATTTCCAACAGGTTGGAGAATGAATAGCTAAAATGCTTGGAGAGTATTGCGCAGCAGTATAGGTAACTGACCATCCCACATGTACATATACACATAATGTGTTTGAATTATATGTATATATATACATATATATATATATATATATATATATATATATATATGTACATATATTTATATATATGTATATGTATATATATATATATATATATATATATATATAAATACTGTATATATATAATGTTATAATGTTTTGTTTTTGACTGACTTTCCATGTGTTTGTATTATATGTGTATACACACACACACACACACACACACACACACACATATATATATATATATATATATATATATATATATATATATATATATATATATATATATATATAATATTGCTTTGTTTGTTTTTGCTTGGACTGATTTTCCATGCAGTCGGTTGAAATCCGTCATGATTGATGATGCTGTTTGCATTAAGGTGATGAAATTCATGGCTGGCTTACATTCTCTCTTACTCTAGCTGATTCCTTTTAACGAAGATTTTCTGCTTGTCTTTGCTGGTGATGTCTCTCCCGTTTACTTTCGCAAATATCATGAAGGTAAAAAAAACCTGCTGCTGGCAATATTTTCAAAGCATGGTCTTTATATGATCTATATCGTATTCGAAGTTAATAGCGACGACATTGTGATCAAAGTTTTCGTTCTTTACGGAGAGAGAGAGAGAGAGAGAGAGAGAGAGAGAGAGAGAGAGAGAGAGAGAGACCCACCCGGCTGGTGGAGGCTAGGATCAGGATCGAGAGGGAGGATTACTCTTTGAGAGGTAAGGATGGATTTGCGCATAAAGGGAAGGTTTTCTCCACTTCCTCTTTTATGATGTTGCTGGCAGGTGTAAGAGTCGGAAGGCTTTAATGGCCAATGGGAAGCGAGAAACCGAATCAAATGTTTTTGTTTTCTTTGCACAAGAAAAGTAGAATTCGTGAGAACAGAATTTTAAGGCGCTGTGTCCCCAGTTCGTTTTCCTCTACTAACATCGGGCCAGCCGTATTGTAAGTCTTATGGCTTGGCCTCTCTCTCTCTCTCTCTCTCTCTCTCTCTCTCTCTCTCTCTCTCTCTCTCTCTCTCTCTCTCTCTCTCGTACACGGACAAACACACACATAGCTGGGTTCACTTTCGGTCTTGTTCCTTAATTTGATGTTTATGTAGCGACCCCCACTGAATTAGCAAAGCATTATTGCTTGGCTGTGGCCGTAATTGCAGGATCTAAAAGGCCGTAAACCTTCAAGAAAGAGAGGAAAGGACTATTCTCTGTCTATCTGTCTATTTATCTGTCTGTCTGCCTAGCTTTCTGTCTAAATGTCTGCCTGTCTTTCTATCTATTAGTTTTATTCTTTTCCCATATCATTATATGCAATTAAATTTCAGGTTTGTTTTAGCAGAAGGTCAAACGAAATTTTGTACGTTTTTGCGTTATTTCGCCCTAATTGACTGGTTTTTCCAGTCATTTGATCTTTTCTGTGTTTGGCAAATCTTTACTGTAATTAATTGACAGACAGCATTATGTTTCGTATGAAGTTAATAAAATAGATAGTGTTTTAGTGTTTTTTCTTGTACTCTATTCCGTCAATATTGGACACCGTGATGAGGGTGGAGGACACTTTAGTGCTTTATTTTATTGCTCAATGTTACCGTTTTTGGAACGAAGACTGCAACCCTGTTCGTAAAAGTTTTCGCTACAAATTATTTTAAAATTTTGTGACTTTTGCTTCCTTTGTCTCCGAAAATACGTTCCAAAGTTGAAGGTTTCATTCAAAGCTTTTCTGGTTCTGACACGAAACTCCTAACTCATTTTGGTTTTCCATTTAATAGTCAATTTATTCAATACTGAAAAGTCTTTTTGGTCGAAATGTCTCCTTTGTTCAAGTTTTAGCTTATAATTTTGACCTGCTGCTGTTTTTTTTTTTTTATGGCGAGTAATCAGATTTTATGATATTTCTTCTGTTTTATCCTCATTTTTCTGTATAACGAATTACTAAATTCTCAAAGATTTTTTCTTCGGCCTTTATTTTGCGAATTAAAAAAGAATTGCAGACTTACCAATTCTTGTAGGGCTTCTTTCCACCATAAAAGCAGAATTTGGTTACCAAAATACCAACTGCCACTCAAGAATTCTTTCCCATGCGTAGAATACCAAACTAAAAGTCATTATTCAAAATTAAAGGACTTTCTAGGCATTCCAGTATGTCGCCCTTCTGCAATACATGATTGAAAAATTTTACAATTAACACTGTTATTTCGAAGCTCTTATAAAGAATGAAAATTAAATCCCATTGTTGCATAATTTGGTGCTGATATCATTAGAAACATTGTATTCTTGTCATTCGATACTTGAACACTATCCATTCTCTTCATTGCGATTTAATAAAAGATGTTGAAGGGAAAGAGATCCCTGGTATGACGTTGCGGTTTAAGAGCAAAGGGACGTAATCGTACATATTACTTTTTCACTGCAACCCCGTCCCTTGTACAAATCCAGAGCTTAGGGACAGAAGGGCAAAATGATAAGAGCCACAACCTCCGATGGGTTGGTCGTTGGAGAAAAAATTAAACATGTAGCCTGATACATTTTTAAAGTAGTCGGTATGTATGCAGGTTAAGTTGTTCATGTCATTTGACTGAATAATCGAGTAGTTTTCTCTGTGTAATGCAGGTATTAGTTTTGCTTACTGGCATGTTATTGTGAAAGTAATATTTCAAGACTGTGTTTATTTCACGTTCTTACTCTGTGATAAAGCAATTTGAAAGTCATAGATATATAATTGATTACTAATCTATTGTAACTTTCTCGTAAAATCATTCCAGTGGCGAGACCCGTTTAAAAGTGCACAGTAGCGTTAATCAGCGTTTCATTCATTCTGCAGATGGAAGCACCTTGATTCTTTCGCTGTGGTAGAATTCGTCAATGGAAATTCTTTTGACTTTTAAAAAGGTGATTTGCATGACATTTTAGGAATTACCGCAGCCTGTAATAATTAGTCCCATAGGGAGAGAGGTGAGAATTCTAAGTGTTTGACACACACAGGTCATTCTACTAATTGTAACCTCATAGTTATTCTTGCATTACCTGTATCGTAGAATCAGTTTTGCCAGTCTCAGCATTTCGATTATGGATATTGCTGTTTCATACTGTTGGAGGGGGAAAAGGCGAATAATCCTATCATCAGAACACCGACAAACATTCGTCCCTGCCTCGTATTGCATTTTCGACTTAATGAGCATTTCCTTGATTGACAGGCGCTGAAGATTAGACAGGCATAGAAGTTATTTAGCAGCGTTGTGGTTTTCCCATTTATTCGATTTTTCCTGGTTGCCGCAGTCATTGCACCCGACGGGATTTCTCTTTTGGCCTGGTTGCCTTGGTTTGACGACTTATATCTCTGTCTTTGATTCTTGCGTTCGTTTTGGAGATCGTAGGAATTGTGTATCCTTAATTTTAGTGATCATCGGCCCCTTATCTTGAACGAACTGTGCATTATTTCTTCATGTAATTGACATTTTAGGTGATTGCAAATTTTCCTTGAGGCTGTAAGTTTAATGCAGTTTGCGCAAGGAAGCTGGAGGTCATTTATGGATACTGAAGAAACATTCCCTGGGAATCCAGGACAGAGTCACTTATTCCTCAAAAGAAGACTCTCTCTCTCTCTCTCTCTCTCTCTCTCTCTCTCTCTCTCTCTCTCTCTCTCTCTCTCTCTCTCCTGTTCATTGTGAAGGTGGGTTTATGGGGGCTGTTGCAGCCAGATTGTCTTGTTTATTATGATTAAGATTAGTTTTAGAGTTTTACGCAAAAATAAAAAGGAAGATTTTATCATGTGCTTCGTATTTTTCTGTCTGTAATGTTGTTATTTTTGTGTTAAAATTTCTTTGTAAGGTTGTCGTGGTAAAAATGCCGGAGATCAACGTCTCAGTATAATAAATTTTCATACAAAAAATAATGTTGATAAATCCTCTGTCTTAGAGCATTTTCATTATTACCACCCTAAAGGAAGGTGAAAGGTCAATTTTGTATAGTCAGTCTTATCACGTCTCGAAAAATGAGACTTTATGTAGTTTTTGTGTCTCATTCCTTTCGCTTCATTTTTGTTTCAGTATTCTTTGGATCTTTCCCCTCATTCAGGGTAAAAGTCGAGATTTTTTATCCTTTTCCCAGAAATAAATCGGTGTGATTTACGAAGCTTAGCCGGATGGCAGTTTCATCATGGGAGGGAGGGAAGTAGAGGGGGAGGAGGGAGGGAGGGGGTGGGGGGAGGTAAGGAAGGGCGCCAGAAAAGGGGGAATAGCGGGCTGGTGGTTGGTGTCCATACGGGAACAAAACAAAACCGTATTTTGCCAAACGAGGGGAGAGGAAGGAGGGCTTCTTTCCGAACGACCTCTTGAGTGGTGGCTAATCAGAAGTTATCGCTCGAAAGTTGTCTGGAAATGGAGGAGGAGGAGGGTCACGATCATGAGGAGGAGCAAAGGTGGAGGACGAGGACGAGGGAGGGTCTGGTGAAATAAGACTTCTGCTTGACCCGATGCACTCTCTCTCTCTCTCTCTCTCTCTCTCTCTCTCTCTCTCTCTCTCTGGATTTATTTATTATACGATTTTCATTTACTGTGATCTATTGAAATTTCTGTGAATAATTACAATATTCGAGAATTCAGTCTGTTCATGACCATCAGTTTAACAGTAATGTGCCTTTGTTTTCAGTGGCCGGTTTAATGATCGATTTTCTTCTCTTATGTATAGCATAATCCCACTTCTCCCTTTTACCCTTGTATTTTCCCATCCTCATTTCCCGACTGCGCGTCATTCCGATTTTCTGGGAACGAAGTCAGTCTCGGGGAAATCTGTTTAAGGCAAGAGCCAGATTTACTCAGGGAAGAAACCGGGATCCCGGAGGAAGATGCGATGCATGTGCGATGCGACATCATCATCAGCGTCGTCGTCATCATCTTCATCCTGAAGTAAAACGAGAGAGAGAAAGAGAGAGAGAGAGAGAAGCATGACACAGAGAAGACCAAAATAGAAACTAGAAATTCGACACTTAGATTAAGTGGGGCGCGCGCACACACACACACACACACATCCTACTTGCCAGATGCATGGTAAGAGTACCTGAAGACTGAAGTGAACTTCATGACTCAGTGGAAGACTCGTTATATTTCCTTCTTTGCCTGCATTGATAACTTTCGTGGGACATCCATACAAAATAGAGATATTGGAACGCCCATTCTTGCTTCACCCTTACCTAAATAAATGAAACTGCTAGACTTCCTATATTCCTTTATAGATTTTCCTAAAGTACTCACTCGTAAGGTCATGATCATCATATACGCGCCGGATAGCTCACAGCCAGAGAGAGAGAGAGACTAGGAGGAGGTCATGTTTCACTCCCAGCTGTTTGGCGTCTTATATAATTGCAGTTTCAGTATAAGCTCTCTTGAGATCTCTCGCACGGTATTATTCCTTTACGCCTTCCTCTTCCTTTCCTTTATGTACATTCCCTGTACGCCTTTCTGCTGGTCGGAATTTTATTTTTATTACGCTCCATACGTGATTCCCCTTCAGTCTTTGTTCCATGATTTGTTTTGCATCCCGTTGCGTGTTTTATTCTTAGCCTGTCATATCACTTATTCTATTTTTGGTCTGCAATGTGTATTTAATTTTGTCTTTTGCATATTCTCTCTCTCTCTCTCTCTCTCTCTCTCTCTCTCTCTCTCTCTCTCTCTCTCTCTCTCTCTCTCAATTTCTGCAAGAAGTCGCTATCTCCGTCCGTCACCCCGTAATCCGTTTTATGCCAGCGTGTTATTATCATTGCTACCGGAATTCGCCTGTGTTTAGCAACTGCTGGCTTTCTCAGGGTACCGCCTACCGCCTCCTACTGGAGCCACTGCTGCCTCTGCTGCTAGTAGTGCTTCTCCTCCTGCTACTATTACCGCTTAAGATCCGCTGCTATTGCCCCTCTCAGTGTGCCTTCCGTCGCACACCCACTCGCACTCCAAAAGAGGGAGAAAAAGAAAGGTTCATTTGGTTAGTCCCTTACCAGATGTGCACTCAAGTGGACAAGTTGGTACATAACCCCACTTCTCTCTCTCTCTCTCTCTCTCTCTCTCTCTCTCTCTCTCTCTCTCTCTCTTTTATATTTGATATATGTACATATTCAGGCTATTGCATTTGGTGTTAATTAATGGGATTGATTCCAGTTTTAAGAACTTTATGTATGTAGTCTGCAGATTTTATTTTATTGTTATTAAATCTCTTTACAAGATTTAAAACATTTACTTTTTAATTGCTTTTAATACTACGTTGGGAAATCAGACGAATAATGCGATAATGAACGAATCCAAAGTCGTGAAGCCTTTGTCATTCTCGTGAAATGCTAAACTTGTTACTTGACTTAAACTTTGACTCGCATAAACAAATAATGTATGATGACAGTGTGTTAGCGTGAGTGTGTAAGAGAAAAAGAATTCTCATTCAGGCATCGCATATTACCTGCTAGAACTGAAGTCACTTGCTTTTTGGTAACTTCGCCTGAGGTGCACTGGGTTGTTAATCATCCGCATTCTCAGTTGATGAAGCATGATAGCTTGACAAGGAACATATCTACGAGCTATGTACCCTTTGGGGGAGACTTAACAGCAGCAGGGGCTGGAAGCCATGAATTTGTTCTAGTATGTAATATTTGGTATCAAGAATATTCTTATTCTTTCGTTTTGTACCCTTATTTTTCAGTCACATTATCATTACCCTGATGTAACCACCTTTCAGTAGTGTTGCTCACTTTTCCTATATCACATAGATTTTTTTTTCTTTTTGCAAGTAGAGGTAAATTTTTTTTAACTGATAATATCGATTCTCAGAGTTCTCCCTCAATTTTCTTGATAAACATAAAACTTGTGCACAACTTTCCTAAGTACCAGCATGACAGTTCTCTTGTTCTGGGAACTTGCATGCTTACCAATCCTCTCGAATTTTTAAGCCTTGCTGTGGAAAGGTAAATTAAGAACGAAAAATCAGAAAGGGGACTTATTAATTAGGTATAAATTTAAAAATATAGACCAATATACAATTTACTTTCAGTTATAACAACGTGCCATTATAATAGGATCACTAATATTGCCGCCTTTCAGGGAGAAATTACCTTCCATTCAATAGAATATCACAGCTTAAGACAGGATTTAGTACAGTTACCGTATGAGTTAAATTAGGGTCTTGAGCCTTTGTCTCAAAGTTCCTCACTGGGCAGGTCAGTACCGTTCTCAGCTAGCACTCTGCTGGCCCGCGTTCGAGTCTCCGACCGGCCAATGAAGAATTAGAGGAATTTATTTCTGGTGATAGAAATTCATTTCTCGTTGTAATGTGGTTCGGATTCCACAATAAACTGTAAGTCCTGTTGCTAGGTAATCAATTGGTTCTTAGCCACGTAAAATAAAATCTAATCCTACGGGCCAGCCCTAGGAGAGCTGTTAATCAGCTGAGTGGTCTGGTTAAACTAAGGTATACTTAACTTTTGAGCCTTTGTCTCTGTACCAAAAGCACTCAAATCCCATTGCACATCGGAACGATAAAAGTGAAACAAAAGTTGCTAATTCGCCTCCATCCCTCTTAAGAGTCCGCACTTGACTTTCCACTTCCCACTTGAAGCAGGTGCACTTCCTGCGGGAAACAGGATGGAGTCTGGCATTTAGAGAATGTCAAGATCTCTGACGTGGTAGACTCTTCCGTTATCTAGGAGGAATGAAAATATGATGCCTCTCCTCAACAATGTCAGGTGGCAAAAACACGCCGTCTGTTCGTTTTTCCCTGGAAGGGCTTCTGCTCCTGCAGCAGTGCTTACAAAACGCATGCGGTCATTTTCATACAAGCCGTTCTCATTGCAAATCTTACCTTTTTCTAACTGGACATTTTGCTATTTTTTTATTGACTGGAAGTTTTTCATTGTATATCATCGTAATGATGATGCGTCTTTTAGGTTGTGGGTGTTAGTTATTCCTCTATTCGAATGGTGTTAGGTTATGTTTTTATTCGGACTTTAATCTTTGTTTGCAGGAGAATATGCGTTTTATGAAGGATTTTTCATTGTTAGAATCTTTTCGTAGGTTACAAGTTTTGTTGCTTCATCGACTTGGTGTTGTTTGTGTGTGTTTTATTATATTTCGTTTTTTACTGGATGTCTCAAGCGACCTACAGATATAAAGAGTTAAATTATAGGAAGTGGTCTGGATCTCGAGAGAAGAAATGGATACTCCACAAGGATGTAGGCGATTTACCATGTTTCCTTATTTACTAATATTATGTAATAATTTTTTTATCAAAACGCCAACACATATCATTCGGAGGTCAAGGCATCGTAAACAGTCACCCACCATATCAGATGATGTCATGTGCCTTATTGTCCTTCTTGAAAAGTGAAAGGGGAAGCAAGCGAGGAAGATAGAGGAGAAAACTAGAAAAGGAAGGGGAATAAGTGGTGATTCTCCGGTTAATGTCAGACCAAGAGCGTCTACCTCGAGAATTTGTGCTTGTCTCGTATTTCTTATTCGCGGCGTTAAATATAAATTATGTATGATTTTACTTTTACGAGGGTTAGGGTTAGGGTCTCTCTCTCTCTCTCTCTCTCTCTCTCTCTCTCTCTCTCTCTCTCTCTCTCCTTGTGAGAAGCGTGTTCCTGAAAATGTACTCTTAATGAGTGTCTGAAGTATATATTTCTCGGGCGGAGACCACTGCCATATTTGTCCGTTTGCAGATGACATGGAGCTAGCGGAAATTCTTCATGTCGTCTCTTGGCGTTTACAGGTATTCTTGCCTCTTAATATTTATTCGATTTATGACAAGAATATTGAAGTATTTTTGACGTCGTATGGGTTTGTCAATACTGTTTTCACAGTGAAATGGTTTTTAACGCTGTTTACTTTTGTCATTTATTTTCACACTAAGGTAATTTTAAGGTCCTGGAAGTTCATTATTATTATTATTATTATTATTATTATTATTATTATTATTATTATTATTATTATTATTATTATTAACGTAGCACACATTATTCCTTGTTCCTTTTTTCTGTAATATCTGATCTCTTTTCATCATCCACACATTTTAATTGGGTAGTCCAGACTACTGTACTTCCATGTGCAGCATCCTGTTTTTATAACTCAGGCTTGAACATAGTGATGCGATCATGTATGCGCTTGCAACCTAATTTTATATATATATGTATATATATATATATATATATATATATATATATATATATATATATATATATATCCTAATTTTATATATATATACTGTGTATATATATATATATATATATATATATATATATATATATATATATATATATATATATATGTATATATATATATGTGTATATATATATATATATATATATATATATATATATATATGTATATATATATATGAGTGCATATATGAATTTCCATTATGTTGGTTGGCGCAAAAATAAATAAGACATTTGCCACTACCAAATTGATGGTTTAAATGCTGAATACAGGAAGAATCCTCTTTGAAGAAAGCTTCTACAACAGCTACATCCTACGCCTTCGCATAAGGTCATTCTGCACACACACACACGCGCGCGCGCACACACACTCCCACGCTTCGTAGATATGAAGACCTTGCCTTTCCCTCTACCTATTTTACCCCATCATTTCACTTCTTTCTGTATCTTCCTTTCATCCACTGTCTTTCTCCATTCTTTCGCACACGACCTAAACATCTCATAGCACTCTGGTCCATTCTTTCACACACACTAACCTTTTCTGAGTGACTTCACACTTATCATCCTTTCAGGTCCTCTTGTGTCCCCCACATGTTGTACTAGCAGTTTAGCTCAACAGCTTCAACCCCTGTTTTTCATTTGCATTTAAACATCGACACTGTTTCCATAAAGGAGATTCGGCTCAACAATTTCCTACATCCATTCACACCCTATCTTACACATGAATTCCAAATCTCTTCCAGTTTTACGCCCACCTAGCTCCCTTCTGTCTTTACCTGTTATGTAACTTGCCTCCTCTCTCATTTTACCATTGTCCAATGATTTACTCCCAGATACCAGTATGAACCAACCACCTTCGTTCTTTCATTCGTTGTTTCATCTTTCTGGTCCTCTGCACCTATTTAACCTTATTCATGCTCATATGCTCATAAATACTGTCTGCTTTCTCTTCATGCAAGTATTATCAGACTTATATTAGTTTCTTTAGTGTATCTTCACTATTTCCATTTAGTACTTTATGGTCTGCAAATTTCAACTGTTCCACACTTCACTGACTATTAATTTTTATTCCCTCAACTTTGTACCTATCTCTAATATCCTTTCTGTGACTTTGCATCTTACTTGATCCATAAAGATTTCAAACAGCCATGGGAATATGGCGCATCCATGTCTTAGACCAATTTTTGTTGGAAACTAATCACTCTCCCACCTATACACTCGAACACCATATAAAAAGTTGATCACTTTCAAAAACAAGTCTTCTATACCTTGCCACCACAACTTCCTTCATTCTTCTATATCTTACTGGGGCAACTTCCTCCACACTGCCTCTCTGTCAGGTATATCATCAGCGTATGCTTTTTCCCTTACATTGCTGTTTCTCAGCACGTGCATGATCCACACGCCAACTTTATTAACTAAAGCCACACTGCTCTTCCCTCACTAATCCTTCTGTTATCTGTCGTGATTTCTCTAGCAAAGTCCAACCATACACTTCCGCTGGTATGTTATGTAATCCTTAGGCCCCTATAATTCTTCCACTTATCTTTATTACCTTTACCTTTATACAGAGGAGCAATTTTTCATCTCACACTGTTATTCAGATCTTTTTCTCGTCCAGACACCTCAGAAACCCTAGTTAGCCAAACAGTCGCACTATCACTACTGTACCACAGCATCTCGCCTGTAATCACATGAAGTCCAGCTGTTTTTTACGTTCTTCAACGTCTAAATGACCCTCATCAAAATCATTAACAGTCACTTCCACGAACATTCACTAACTTACGCTAACCCTCTCCACTCTCCCATTTTTCAGCTCTGCTTTTCTTATATCTTCTATATTCAGAAAATCTTTTAAACTACTCATTCTGCCATCCCAGGACGACATTCACCAAAGAAGGTATCTTTCCCTTTGTCTCTTTTATTCTGAGATTCATTTGCTTATTAAAATTTCTCTTTGTATTTACTTCGTTTTAGGAAAACATTGTTATTCTTCGTAATGTTCTTGCTTATCTACTCTATTCATTACATGTCTCCTTTCTCTCACTATCTTTTTGATTATCTTGCCCATCCTCTTTTAACCTCTAGATGGTTTCCTTTCTGTTATGTAATTGCACGCCAGAAATTTTTTTTTTATTATGATAGTCGTATTTCGTCATCCCACCACCTAATGTTTTTATTTCCTCTGTCTACCCTCCAGCATCCACAAATGTCTTCGTTGTCCCTATGACACCGTAATGACGTTTTACAAACTACTCATCTGCTTTCACCTCCGTGCATAACCATATCCCATATTACAGCCATTTCTCTCTTTATATGCTCTTCTCACTTCCTGCTGTCATTACACTTACAGCTGCATTCCCCCTCCCCCCCAGTTTTCCCTCTTCACCTCAAACTATCTGTCTTAACTTAGGCTGCAACAATATAATGATCATATGTACATTCACCCATTCCTCCTCTTCTCACCATTACATTCATGGAACTGCAAATCCGTCTACTCTGTACCAATACAATGTAGTAAAGCCTTTTCCTTAACATTTCCTCTTTCATAAGATAAGATATATATATATATATATGTATATATATATATATATATATATATATATATATATATATATATATATATATATGTGTGTGTGTGTGTGTGTGTGTGTGTGTGTGTGTGTGTGTGTTGTACACAAAGACGATGTGTAACATTAAAAGATGATTCGTTGGACCAGTAAAGTTGATCTTATCTTAAGCCTATTATGCCCGAGCTTTTCAGTTGGCTCTTAATCGCGACTCAGTGAAACCTTTAATATTTGGTGGCACTGCAAGTATACTGTCAATTAATGTCTCAAGGTTGCGTTGGTTTCCTGGATCGCAAAAGTAGAGGAGCCATCATGTGTAGAAGTTATTGATCATCAATCGAAAATGGACCCATGGTCTCTCTCAGAAATCATCATGCCTCTCGTAAAATAAAGAAAATAGGGGAAGGGAGGCGTAATTAGCGGAACATCGTTGTAGAAGTTGATTAGGGGAGGGGAGACGTGATGTGATGCGATGTGAAAACGACGTAGACCTTAGGGAATTGGGGGTGTAATTGGAGAAAGCTGCGGCTCGTCGAATGGTAGAATGTTCGCAGCATTGGAGGATGCATTGGCCCGGGAACGACAAAAGCAGATGCTATCGAAAGACGACACATAATGAGAGAGAGAGAGAGCAACGTGAAGTTGGAAAAGAAAAACTCACGTAAGGAGGCCATGTAGACTCTGTGTCCTTTTAGCGTTTTATGCTACATATGGTCGTGAAAAACAGTCCTTAAGGTATTGGTTCTTGAGCTTTTAATAGATCAACATTACCTTAAAGGCAAAGGATATATTACACTTTTGAAATAACTGCACTAACGTTTCATTATTATGGCCTTCAGTTTTCTGTGCTGCACATACTTTCCTTGTTAACTCCTGAAGATTTATTTTGATTTAATCTTTCCCATTTCACAGGTAGATATCTTATCTTATAAAATGCTTACCAAGTAATCAGTGTTATTACTTCCAGCATGTTCTGGCTTCAACCCATTTCCAGGAACTCTTGCCCCAGGCTTTTTCATAGATAATACTAAAGTTATTACTTTCTCAACTTGCTCAACTGTTTACTGTATCATTGGCGCCTCCCTTGGCCCGGGGTAAACTGGAGAGTCAAAAGTTTGATCAATATTGTCGGCTTCGTTTTGAAAGGTGCATCTCTGCCTAGTAACGAGTTTCTTATTTTCTTGTTCAAGAGGCTGGTTTTCGTCACTTTAGGGGAGAAATTTACCCTCCCCCCTCTCTCTCTCTCTCTCTCTCTCTCTCTTGGAATGGCAAAAAATGTGCTTAACTTTGGAGAATGGAACTGCTTCAGATATCTCTAATTTTGAATGCCATGCGGGGAAGTCCTTTTTGTTCATTATCAATAAATTCCACAGAAAATGTGGCGATACATATACAAAAGAATGTGAAATGTGGAAATATAACATACAAGAATGCACCTCTAAATGTGTGGGTTTTGTTTTCTACTCCAATTAAAGCACCACTTAAAAATAATGGAAACATTTTTCCAACTGATATATTTATTAAATTACCCTGCGGCCTTTGTAATTTTAGGATTAAAATAAAATGCTCATATTTGCGTGTTAATGTGGTTAATTTAATAGATGTAAAAATCTTTTCTGGCGCCCAGATTTAAAAGTGTGATTTCACTTGAGGTCATTCCATTTGCTCTTTTTTTAATTATATCATCTGTTTATTTATTATAATAATCAAGTAATACTGGGTACATGAAATCCATTGTGTAAGAAATGTCGGTCAGTGGCAATGATCACTTTCACAAAGATGATCATTACTAATTTTTTTAATTATATCTTCTTTTTTATTATAATGATAATCAAGTAATACTGGGTACATGAAATCTATTGTGTAAGAAATGTCGGTCAATAGCAATGATCAATTTCACAAAGATGATCATTGCCATTGTTTTCACTGTTATTGCTTACTTATTATACATATGTTGATATTTTTGCTTCTGCTTTATTACTAGAACTTGCCACTACTACCACTACTACTTTTATTGCTATAAGAACCTCGAAGCTTGGGTAATGATAAATGTGTAACTAGAATGCCAACAAGAATTTTCCTGGTCCGTTTATTATAGACTTGTAAATCTCCTCCCCTACTCTGGCGCCTGTTCTCTTCTCACCGTCCTCATCGTGAGTTTTATTATATTCTTTTTCCTTTTATCTGGTCTTGCGAAATCCCCCAACCCCACCCCCACCCCCACCCCAAACCCTCACCCCCGCCCCACCTCCGTGGAACCCCCGAAACGTCCGGGGGAAAGTTTGCTGGCTGGATTCCAGGTGAGAATGATATTACAACTCTGGATACTCATATCCTATCTCATATAATTGTATTTGTGTGAAAGCCCCGCTCCCATTGCCTCGATCATTGCAGTCGTTTAATTCACTTAAGTCTCTGAGATATGAATTGGTGTTGTGCGCCTTGTTTTTCTCCCGCCGAATATTTAGTGGAAGTTACGTAGGATTTCTTTCTCTCTCTCGCCCGAGGAAAAAGAAATATAAGGGAACTTTTGGTGGTTCCCTTTTGCTTTTCTTGTTGCTCTCGCGTGAAGTGTTTTTTTTTTTTTATATTATATTCTGAGTTCATATAGGGTTTTCCACTTTTTGGCTAGTGCGTGTAGCTGCTTGTCCCAGCGTTGTTCATGTGGTTGTAGTACATTAAATCGCTTGCTTGCTCTTCTTGTTCATGTTATTTTCCGACTGTTTTCAGTGTTCCTACAGCTGTTATTTTGCCACGAACGTGACATAGTCGTTCCAGGAGTGTCGAGGGTAACTTTGCTTTATAGTAATTTATCAAGCTGCTACGTTAATTTCTTTCCATAACTCCGTAATTCTTGCCCTAAAAACGTTTTACCAATTCATGACATGGTGACTTTCATTGAGCAGCTATAATTGGTCTTACGAAGGAAAATGTGAAGTATATGTCAGTGTACGATAAAATGCGAAGGGATGATAAACAAAATTCATGGACTTTTGTACGAAGCGAAAGTACTTTCAGACACTTTAAAGTAATTGCTTCGTGAAAATTTCTTTCAGTAGTTGATATGTTTGCACTTTAAACATTCAAATCTTGATAATTATCCTCCGTTTATGAGAATATGTGCTCGTTTTAAGAATTTGATATGAAGATTAAACGAAAATTTGTATATAATTTTTTGTGTGGATTCAAATCTGGCGCAAGTTTTCGTTAAAATTTGACTTGAATGAAATTTCACATGGAAGTCGCTTCTATACCAGGGGTGCACTTCTGTTGAATTTTAATGCAAATCTTGATTGGAGAGTTTCAGTATAAGAGTCCTTTAAGCACTCCATGTGAATGTATATTTAGAATTTAACTCTTTAAGTAGTGAATTCTTTACGTGAAGAGTTCCTAAAGTGTGACTCCCCAAATGTGAATTAAACGTGAGGAAGTTTAGACGAGTTCAGATGTGTATGCTTCTGCGCTTAGCAACATGAATTTCAATCTATCTTCATGCCAAGCAAAGTCATAAGGCACTTGAGAGGAGGAGTGAGGAGAAGGAGGGAAGAAGAGGCGGAGGAGGAGAAGGAGGATGAGAAGAACACATGTGGCGTTCAGATACCTTCAAACCGGTCTCTTGGGTACATAAGTAACGTTTCACTTATGCTTCAGGTGCGGTGTTGTACATGAAGGTTGTACGTACATCTGCGAATGTAGACACATAACAGATGTTTATGTGGCGGAGAGAAATGGAATAAGAAGAACGAGGGATTGTGTTTCTGGTTGCAGAGCTCTGTTCTGCTAAGTAATTTGTACCTCGAATGTGACACCCACCCCCCACTCCCCCCATGTCACTGAATTTTTAAAGCCTTTATTAACATGAGAGAGAGAGAGAGAGAGAGAGAGAGTTGCTTCAAGGAAATGTTTATAATTTTTAGTCTTATTTCAGTATGTAAGAATGTTTTTATTTGGCCGTTGATAATTTACTTTAATGGTTATATGCTGTATGTTTATTTTATGGTACGGTTTTCTTTTATACGTTACCAGACATAGAACAAATAACGTAATGGATAATTCATTGGCTCCAAAACATATTCATTTTAAGATTTTTCAAGCCTATTTCCCAAAACTTGCTTTACAAAAAACATACACGCACACATACATACACACACACACACACACACACACACACACACATATATATATATATATATATATATATATATATATATATATATATATATATATATATATATATATATATATATATATATATAGTGCATCACAAATTGGGTCAGGGGTTTGTGGTAATTACAAATGGTTTAGTTCGAGGGCTGTATGGCTAATGAGAGTGCCAAGAGAAAAAAGGTAGTAATAAAGACTGGGGAGGAATGAGAGTGAAAGTGAGGTTTGGGAAAGCCTGAAAATGCCTGGGCTTAAGGATCATTGAAGATTGGGTTGTGCTAGGTGATTTAAACGCAAAGGGAGGAGACAGAGGAAAGTGAAGGCATTGTGGGCAGATATGGAGTTTGTTGGAGTATGATAGAAATGACAGAATCTTAAGAATATATATGAGAGGAAAGGGGCCGGATTGTTGGAAACACATGGTTTCCGAAGAGAATTATACACAAATGGTTAGGAAAAGAGTTTGTTAGATTGAGTGCAAAGCAGTAGGATACTGGATGTAATGGCGAGAAGGTGTTTGTTGGAATATTTTATCATTGTTTGGTAGTAGTAAAAATTGGTGAGAATAGGGAACAAAAATATTAGTTCATAGGATGATTAAATGGGAAGTTTGTGAAGGAAAAGCAGTTGTAAGTTAGAAGGGAAGATCTTGTGCTGTAATACTGTATAAGAGAATGGAAAAGGAGGACAAGAGGAAAGTTAGAGAGAAAAAGAAGGCATGTAATAATGAATGGGGCAGGAGGTGAGCAATGAGTCCTGGGAGAAGTAAAAGTGTAGATCGAAAGGATAATGAACAGGGAGATATCGGAATAAATGATACAACTGGGAAAAGATGTTGGAAGGGAGTGCTGTCCCGGATCAGTGGAGTATTTTGAGGACTCGCCGAGGGTGGAAGAGAGGAGAGGGGCACAGCTGAATGATGAGGGAGTGAAAGGGCTTAATATAAGTTTCAGAATGATCAGGACGACACTCAATAGGCTGGAGAACGATAAAACACCAGGATTTGATGGGATTACAAAAGCGAGATGCCACATTACTGCGGTAAAAGTGTGATTGAGTCTGACGAAAGTGTGCAAGGTATGTATAGATAAGGGAGTGGTTCCGAAGGGTGAGTAAGAAGAATAATTGTTCCTTTGTATTAAGATAAAGATTGTAGACGAGACTGCAAGAATTATGAGGGCAAAACATTACTCAGTATACCAGAGAAGTGTAAGAATTACAGGGGCATTTTGATGGAGCAAGTAATACAAATGACTGAAGGAGTGATAGGGTAAGTGCATTGAAGGTTTAGACAAGGAAGATGGTTTATAGATCAAGACTGTTATGAAACGGGTAAAGAAGTTTTAAAGTAAAGGGAAAAATGGTGTGTGTGGCATACAAGGGCCTAGAAGCTTATGATAGAATTGAAAGACATAGAATATAAGTTTTTACGAGCAATGAAAAGTTTGAGATGGAAATGAAGGACGTACAAAAAAATGTTTTTTCAGACAGTGGTGTGCTATGTTTCCAGGATTTTTAAATATAATTATAGATGGAGTGATGTGCAAAGTCAGTGAAAGGGTAGCAGGTTTAGGTGCAGGATTGAGAGATGAAAATGGACCCTGAATACCTAAATGAATCTGCTGCTTCCATTATTTCACCGTCCATATTAACATTCATTTCTTCATCTTTATGCTTTTCATTTACTCTCATCACTTCATACTTGCTTAGAATTACTCTCAACTTTCTTTTCTTGCAAACACGGTCAAGTTTTTTAACTTGTGCCTGCATTTTCACATGCCTAAAGTCATATAAACGAATTCCAAGTACCTGTACTCCTCTCTCTCTCTCTCTCTCTCTCTCTCTCTCTCTCTCTCTCTCTCTCTCTCTCTCTCTCTCTCTCTCTCTGGTTCTCGCTTAATCATGGCAAATTACTTTGTTACCCGAAGTCAATTTGAATTAAGATTTATCATTTGAAGTGAAGTACCTTGGATTCGTCAAGAGCTTCACATTAGCTCTTGACGAAGATAAGATACATATTCTAAGAAAGAGATTTCTTAAACTGACAAGGAATGAAAATAGAGAAGCGGAGGTGGGCTTGGAATTTGCTTATTAAAAGACCTGTAGGCCTAACTTCGGGAAGACTGGTAAAGATTTTGTGTTGTAATTTGTTTGCTTCGTATATATTTTCTCGTTAGGACAGCCGGGAACGTACAGTTATTAAAAAGTGTTAGGTAATTAATTCCAATTTAATATAACAAACAAGTGATTAGATCAGCATTGTCATTAAAATACCACGATAAAAAAAAGAATTTTTTCAGGAAATTTCATTAATCTGTTATTAGTCATTTGTGATAAAACAAGTGAGCTAATTAAGCATAAACTATTTTCTGAATATATTTCTCTTGGTATGAGTGCATGGATATATAGAAAAATTATGAATTTAGTAGATTCAGATTAACATTGTATGAGATTAATATTTACTGGCGAATAAAGCGATTGGTTCCGAATAATTACAAATATGGGGATCGCGTGAGTACACGCAAAATAAGTATCTTCAGTCCGGCTGTTTTCAGGAAAAGGACTTAAATCCCATTAAAGTTTTCGATTTGTGCTTCGTGCATTAGAAGTCACTATATTTGATCAACTTGGCTGTTTCGTGACGGAAGGGGCAAGTGGTTAATTGGTCACCAAGGCTCCTTTGTAAATTTTGTCTTAATTTTGAGCTTCATTTTATTTTAATTACTTAATAACCCAGCTGAAGTCCCTGTTGACCAAGAGTGCCCTAGTTTAAAAGGAATATCAGTTTTTCGTTTACTTTCGCATAATGTTTTGCCGGTAACTTACTCATAATTTCACATAATGTTTTGCCGGTAACTTACTCATAATTATCTTCACTTGCCCTTACTCATTTCCATTGTAAGAGTCGTATGCCCCTCTTTCATCACTCTTCATCATTTGTTTGTAATATCATCACTGCTTTTACGTGCGACCTTGACTTATTCTTTTCCTCTGCAATATCAAATGGCGAACAAAATACGGGACGTTAAGGTAAGTGGAAAAATGTATATAAAAAAAGAGCGTATCGAGAGAAAAATCACGTAGAGGAACTTCAGCATAAAGAGGGGTGGGGAAGTAGGAGTGGGAGAGTGTGAAGAAAGCTGTAGAGGGTGTGGGGCTGATTAATCATGAATAGTGGTGCGAACTGTAGACGCGTACAACTTAGGCACTCGAAACCCGATTCTCCTATTCCCTCGTAACACCCCCTCCCCCACCCCACCACCCCACCCAAGCCCTATCTGGTTCAACGGTTTACTCCACCGAAACGTCGCTGCGAGTAGCTGATAATGAAACTACTATCTTATGTACTTTCCTGTGTTGATAGTGGGGCACTCTTACGTACTCTTGCACTGGCCCTTATCTGTATTACCAGTAATGCAGTCAGTCTCTCTCTCTCTCTCTCTCTCTCTCTCTCTCTCTCTCTCTCTCTCTCTCACACATTATTATATGCTCAAAGGTTCTATATATATTTTGTTCAGCATTAAACCGCTTCCTCTATTGTTCCAGAAAAAACAAGATACTGGCCATTACTACACATGCACACATTTATCTTATATATATACACATATGTATATATACATTATATATATACATATATAACTTAAGTACTCTCTCTCTCTCTCTCTCTCTCTCTCTCTCTCTCTCTCTCTCTCTCTCTCTCTCTCTCTCTGCAAATTTCTGTGCATGTGGTCCGATTTTGTATGAATACACTTTGGATATGTTGGTACCCTTTGTGGTCTGAGAAGGCTATAATTAAAATGAACTGAAGTGATATTGAATGTGCATTGTACTGTAATTGTGCTGTGAACACTCAAAACACCTTCATTATCTTTTAATTAATATGATTAATACCATTGTGAAGAAAACGCTACTTGTCCTTTCTCCAGTGATGGTTGTATGATTTTATCATGTAGGGAAGAAGGAAGAAAAAATTGGTGGGATAATGAAATGTGAGGTTTTGTGAAGAAATGAGAGAAAAGTTGTACGAGTGCAGTATTTAATAATATGATGGAGATTAAATTAGGTTGTAATGAAAAAAGTAAAAGAAGAAATGGGGAGCAGTGAGAAGCGGCGAAAATACTCTACCAGTGTTTAGTTTAAGCCATTAATGTACTATAGTAATGAAAGGAAATAAATACTTTGAGAAAGGCTAATGAGCACGTGGATTTTATAAGAAAATTTTCTTAGTCAAACGTAGAGTTACTGTAAAAAAAAAGGATTAACTTTTATTAGTGAAGTACAGTAATTTGGAAGGTAGTTGAATGCAAAAGGTGAATGAGAGATAGATTCGAATGGCGAAAGAGTGAAAGCTTGATGTAAATGTTAGAATCTTTGTGGAAGTGACTGTTGAGTCTATAAGAAGGGTCAGTTAAAAAGGTTCAGATTGGAAAGGAACACGGAGATGATGAGATGAAAAGAAGACCCTGCACTGTGATGATGGTGTGATTGAGTGACTGATTAAGATTGTAAGATACGTCTGGGTAAGCAAAAGGACCCAAAGAAAATGTTGGGAAGAATAATTGGTCCTTTGAATGAAGAGAGCGTGATTGTAAGAATTTGAAGGTCAAAACATTACTTAGTGTACTTTAGACGGGACTGATAAAGTGAGACAGTTGACAGAAGGATCTATAGGAAAGTGCAGTGTGTCATACGTGTACGTAGAGTAAGTTTAAGATAAAGTTGATAGAGTTGTCATTTGGATGGTGTTTAGGAGTTATGGCATATAATACAATGAAAGCTAAACGTCTGAGTATGTCGACGTGCAAGGAACTGGTATGGTGTAAAATGCGGGCTAGAACAAGAGTGGTACGTCTACAGGCCTATTTAATATTTTTACGGATGGAATGGCGAAAGAAGTCGGAAAAAGAACAGATGTGTGTATAAAGTTGTGATATATGAAAATGTGTCATCGTTATAGTGGGAAGCACCTGATATAAACTTATAATACAGCGTTGAGGGTTGAATTGAAGGGATGCTGCAGAAACTAGTGAAGGAGTTTGAAATTGATTGCAATAAAAAAAATGTGGAAATGAATGTTAGCGAGAACAAGATTAGAGGGTAAATGGGAACTAGAAGAGTGAAACAAGGAATGTCAGTATTGTTAGTGGTAAAAGACTTGATTAAAGCATATGGGAGTAAATGTTATGGATGGAGGTAAGATGAGCAAAGTGTGAGCCACAAAGTATAGGAAGGTAATAGAGTATGCAAAAGCTTCGGGAGAAAAGATGATGTGTGAAATCCGAAGTTATGCGTAAACAAGGATTTTGTGTCCAATTTTCCTCGACTGAAGAGAAGTTTAGGTGTTGAACACGCACGATAGAAAAAAATGATGATGTGGAAATCAGTTGTTTGTACTGTATGTGGAAAAAGCGATAACTTTACGAAGGAAAAGAAGTATTGGAAAGGGAGAACCTTAATTTCAAGAAAGCACGATAATGGGATTGTGTGTGTTTTGTTGGGGAGGCGGGCGGGGGATTGCCTCGGCTAATGAATCCTCGGCTGAGGGATGTGAAGCAGATTGTCTTTTGTAGGTTTTCTGCACACGGAGCTCATCCATGAGTCTGTTGCTAACCTCTATCAGAGGAAACTGTGTATGTATGTATGTATGTATGTGTATATATAGATATAGTATAGGCAGATAGTTCCTTAGCATAGTTAACTGTGCACTGGACTCGAAAAATGCTCATTTTTTATATACTTTATTAATCTTTTGTTGTTTTCTTTCTCATCGTGTATTTTCCATATCTCTTGAATAATCTATGGAAAGCAGGTAAAATTAGTTATGTTATAAGGACCTTCTGCTTGTTTCATCCTTTCTTTAATTCATCAGATCCATGAATGATGAATTAATAAAATCGAAATCACCCTTGTGCAAAGGAGAAATAAAATGGAAACGTTTTATACATTTAATCCTACATAATCCTGAGTGTGATGTTAATGAAAAAAGTGATGCTGTGCGATATTCCACAGAGGGATTTACGTGCTGACGCCCCTCCCCTCACCCCCTGCCTATTGCCTATCCCCTTCTGCTATTTCCCCTCCTCTGTCTCTTGCTATTCCCTACTCCTCCTCCTCTTCCTGCCCAACGGCCCCCCGCCCCCCGTGCGTTTATAGTAAAAGTGCTTCTGTAGTCGATGCTTTTGAAGTCTAGGATTATCCTGTTGACCTCTCCCTGCAGAAGTAAAAAATGAAAAATAGAATAAAAGTTGTTGATAGTCAGTTGATATTTCCTAGACTGTTGGTTTTGTATATTTCTAGGTTTTCTTTTTTCAGAACTTTTTTCCGTTATTTGCTAATTCATTTTTTTCAAAGAAAACTTTATAATTCTCTTGTTTTTAACATTTTCTGGTTTATATTTTTAGTTGAGATAATCAGTGTTATCCATCATTCTACTCTCTTTTCCTTCCATTTTATTTTTGTGTTATTCTGATGTCTTTGTTCTTCATATTTTCTTTTTATTTGTTATTGCAAGCATATTTAAGTGTTAAAAAATTTTAATAATGTTTGCCCCGTTAACTGTATTGTACAGTGAAAATAAAATAGGATAATTGAAATTCCTTTCAGGAAATGTTTTTCCCCCCATTCAATTTTCATTTTTTGAAAGTAAGTCTTAGTGCATGAGGTAATTGGGCTAAATGAAATTCGACACGATTCTCTCCATGCCGTTATACATTGGGACATGGTTTTCTTTGCCATGATTTGATATTTTTCTGTCCTCTGACTTGCCTGTTGCCTCTTTGTCATCGGGAGAAAACATCTTTCAGGGAGCATCTCTAGAAAGGTTTATTGTTTTATTTTCTTTATAGTTATGTCAGGATTGAGATTTCACCTTTCATGTTTCCTGCTGCAGTTTCTAGTTTTCGCAGATTCATTTGAACATTTCATGTTGAGAGGGTGGTGCATTCTTTCATTCTTGAGAAGTTACTATCTGTCTTCTCCGTCGGGTATTACATGATTTATATATATATATATATATATATATATATATATATATATATATATATATATATATATATATATATATATATATTGTTACAGACTGGACTGGTTTTGATGAGAATTTACACACAAAATTATAATTGAGGCTGCCACGAGACCAAGGGAGTCCAGTTGTAAACAAAAAAGGGAGTTAATGAAGACTTACCTCAGAATTTTCCTGGAGTTATAATTTAAGGTGGAAGGTCACCATATTGGAATTTAGAATTCTTTGCCAATTTACAGTGGTTTATTTATAGAAACTTAGCAAATTAAGATTAGCCATTTAACATTTAGACAATATACAACATCACTGAGGGGCAGATTCAAAACAGGGCACAGTAACAATAATGACATGGATTGGCAACAAGCAATTGGATAAAATTTGGCCAATCTGCAATAATCAGTTACATGGTAATAATTGCATTCAGTCTGCCCTGATTACGTGAATTATTAATGCATATGATGGTGTTCAGGATGGAGGAATACTTCATAAAAATGTTGGCCACAACAGGAACTTCTCTGAACTACGACCAGGTATAATTTCAATTTGGGTGGCAGGCGAGGTATCGAAGCAGGATTGCACCGCGCCATGTGTATCTCGCCTCCTGGAAGAGACGTTGCTAGCCCTTCTCACACTAAGGGAAATGGAATCTTCCTACAGAAGATTACGGGAATCACGTTCTTAAATACAAAACATAACGTATCCTAGAAGGTGCCTTTGAGGAAAGCCCGTAAATATGATCTGCGGATTGAAGCTGCGTGCGCTAACAATGAACACGTAACTATACGCGCCCAAAGTTAACTACCGCGTTTAACACTTAACTTAAATAACTGAAATAGCCCTTGAATTGCACTGGTGGAGGGATAAATGATTGTTTATCGGGATCGTTACTCGAATTCAACATATGTGATTGGCAAGGCAGGGGATACAGGCAAGATTTGGACAAAGGGGAAGATTGTTTCGTGGAGAAAGAGGTTAAAGTTTACAGAAAGGAAAATTAAGGAGTAAGTATAAGGGACAGGGCTGGCTAATTAACTACTCGCAAACATACGAACCTCTCATAATTGTTACAGGCACCCACAATATGATTGGCTGTCCATCGGCGATCGCCACACCAGCGGAGCAGAGAAATATCGCATGTCCGGTGCAGAAGATGTCTGATCGAAGAGTCTTTCTGTTTTCCCCAACATGGCTTGGTGTGGGGGAAGGGGGGGGCCCAGCTGTACCTGCAAGCTTGTCAAAAGGCCAGCAAAATCACAGAGGAAAGACCTTAGAACTAAGGCCTTACAGACTAAAATCCTACCTCATCCCCTAAGCTCGATATGCCCATTGGGGTCTCTGAACACTAATTGCTCCCCCGCATCGTACGATCTTTAAGGAGGGAAAATCTAGGTGTGTTCTGGTAGCAGGAGGGTTTTAAGAGGGAAGCTCATTGTCTTACCCGGCGTGGGCATTTTCTGTAGGCCGGGAAACCATGCGTTCTCTGTCCCTATGAGTGAAAGCAACTGCGTTCCGCCATATTGGCGCCAGCTATACACTAACGGAAAACAAAGTTCGCTGAATAAGTTAGCTAGATAGGAGCTGAATCGGAGGGAGGAATGTATATCCTTAACAATATATATATATATATATATATATATATATATATATATATATATATATATATATATATATATATATATATATATATGTATATATATATATGTATATATATATATTCTTTTTTTTACGTGCTTTTTTTCCCATTTGTATGGGGTAAGCACGCTGCCTTTCTTTTGAAGGACTTTGATTTGGCTTTGGGGTAGACCATAGTCTCGATCGGCTGCCCTGCCTGTCATCGCTTAGACCCCGGTATCGTATGTATATTGTACCAGTCACCAGCGCCCTTTCTCCCAGCAGCGAGAAGTTGTTGCGCGGTTAGGTCGACAGTTCGAGACGTGTGAGGTGTCTGTTATGTTTTTAGATGTTGGAGTGGCTTTGTTTGTGTGTGTATTAGTCTGTAACACTCATTTGCTTTTAAGCAAACCTATCCGTTGATTACATACATAATCCCAGGGTGTCTACACGGATAGCAAAGTGTCCGCCTCTCTGACCGGTCGGCTGCAGATTTGAACCCGCGCCACAGACCTCTATGAAGTCCGAAGCTGCTGCTCTAACTAACTTGGCCATCAAGGCTCTGTATACATACATACATACATATATATATATATATATATATATATATATATATATATATATATATATGTGTGTGTGTGTGTGTGTGTGTGTGTGTGTGTGTGTGTTTGTGTGTTTCCTCAGGTTTACGAAAGTAAGGGTATTTGGCAACCAGTGACGTTGATCTACATAAAGAAGTCCTTTTAGTTGGGATCTATGTTGTTGCCTTCAGATTTAAATTTCCGTGCTAATTCTTTATGTTTAGGTAGAACCTCCAAGTGGTCTGAGCCTTCAATTGATCCTAATTGTTCCTCATTGTGATAAGATTTTTGTTGTGGGTGGTCAGATGCGACTCATAATTTATGTTAAGACTGTGCTACTTACTCTTTGGACACCTTTTGAATGTCTAGTATATTTGTGTTAACTCTGTGATTGAATGACTTCGGGAACCTGTCTTTGTTGTCGACACAGATGATTTTGTATGATTTTCTTTTTTGGTATTTTATAAACGTAGGATTCAACTTTACGCTTGGCATTTCGTTTTTATTTGAAATCTTGTTCAAATTTATACATAAATTACATTTTTATAGAAAATTATATTTTAATCGATGATGTAAGCTTTCATTAGTCTTTTGTCGTCTCTTATTTAGGGACCCATTACTGTTGTTTAATATGGGAAGAAATTTTGTTGATAGCTTGGCTTCAGAAAAATCAGTTATTGACCTTCGATGTGAATGTATTATTAAGGGAAGACAAATTGTGAAACTTGTTACACTGATTAAGGTATCAGGTTATCCACTTTTATTCAAGGACACCACATTGCAAATATTCTGGAACATTGTTTTGAGTAAACCTTTTGATAAGGTCTCTTCTTTAATAGGGATATTCACCGTTATTATTGATTATTTTTGTATTTCGTTTCAATGTTTCTCTTAACACCTTTTTTTAATTCTCGATTCTTCATTTTGTCACCGTTTCTTTTGTTTTGGAGCATATTGCTTCTGTTTCTGTTTTTGGACAATGATTATTTCTTATTCTTCATCCAGAGTCAGTTATCTTTCGATTAATAATAATGTGTGTCGATGGAATGAACTACGTACACTTCTGATGGAGCAATGTAAGGTACATGAGGACGACGAGCACTGGGTAAGTTAGTCTTAGCAGTGTTAGTAGACAGCAGCCATTTCATTACTCATAAGTTGCTTTCTCTCTCTCTCTCTCTCTCTCTCTCTCTCTCTCTCTCTCTCTCTCTCTCTCTCTCTCTCTCTCTCTCTCTCAAAAGAGTGGTTGTAAATTGTATTCGTAGAGTAAATACAGATTTCTTTTCTATTTTCGTGACGGGTAGTAATATAAAGTTTTCTCTTTTACACGCACAAAAATAGACATAATGAATCATATTGCGTTTCATACAGTTGGCTGTAGTTATGAATATCAGCTGTTGCTTATTAAGTTTACGTAGGCTTGATATTCTCCTTATTCAAAGTTTAAAAAAGTAATTGTCCTTATTCCTGGATGTCCGACTATGTCGTCGCTTATTTCTAGATTTTCATCACTTAATTTTAGTCACAGTGTCTGTCTGTGCGTGTAATTAATTTCCCAGGTAATTTGATATTTCTTTAATTACTTGCAAGGTTCTGCGTCCTTTTTGTTATTTTTCTTCTTTCTTGACACCCCGCGTTATAGGAGTTGATTTTAAATTCCTCTCCGGCGGGGTGGTGATTTCATAGAAATAGCTGTACTTGAGGAATCTTTATCTGACGTCGCACATTCTAAGGTCATTGACGCTTTCGCCTAAGGAGAAGGAACTTCCATTATCATTTGCATTTTGGGTCATTTGCATTAATATAGAATTTGCCTGCGTTCCTGAAGGATCAAAGGCAGAAACTACATTGATTGAAACGCGCGAGGACTGATTGAATTCAATGATTTAATCACATTTAAAGCTGAAATTTTATCTCATTTGATTAAAAATATCCGACGACGTGATTTTTGGCCGATGCCGGGGATCACGTCGGCGTCTACCTTGCCAGAGGAGGCTCTAACGACCGATGAATCTTTCTTTATTCCCACTGAACGCGAATGTCTAACTCCTCCCGCCCCCACTCCCTTCACGCCCCCAACCCAACACCCCCACACCATTTGCGATCTCCTTTGGAATGGACCATGATGTTGCATGAAACGCCCTCATTAAGCTCCTCTCTATGAATGCCGATCGTTTTTTCATCCTAAGGTAAAACTTTATCAGTTTAGTGGATCGAGATATATATTTTTTTTTATTTCTCCATTCCACCGTTTTTATTTTTTTCGTTTTATAATTGCTGCATGGTGAGTACTGTAATTAGTCTCGAGGCATTTTTTCTCTGGGAGTTATAGCAGAGATTTGCTTTTATTTGAAATTTCATTTGCGTCGTAACTCTACTTGGCATTCTCGGTGTGTGCGCGTGCTCGCAAGTGCATGTGATGGAAGAACTTTTAAATGGTTTCCCCTTAAAATATATTCTTTTGGAGTCGCTGTAGGTAAAATTGTTTTTATTTTGATTCTTACTGTGTGAAGCCTCGTTCTATAAAAAAACCTATATTCTGTAGCAATTTTCATTATGAATCGTATTTACAAAGATATAATAGCATTGTCGTTTAATGGCTTTAATCAGTCTTGTTAGGCTACATAATTATTTTGCCCTTGGATTTTCTTTTGTAAATAACAATAGTGCAGTTGAATCGTTTTCTTCATGGTGAGTATAATAATGAGGCTAAAAATGAAAACGTTACATCCTATACCTTCCATTACCATGGAAATTAGCATTTTTGATGAGAAAAGATACTGAGAGAATGAGATCACTTCCTAAAAAAGAAATATTAATCTCCATCGTGATTGAGATCAGTTTCATTCGAGGATACATCTTAGGTTTTTTCAAGTTTTTATTTCATCGTCGAGATTCTGATTACTTCCAGGTACTGAGACTGTAAGCTATTGACTAGCGAAATAAAAAGCAACGATACTTTTCTGTTGTCATAGCCCTTCCTTTTCATAATTCATCCACATTCAACGCTCAGTTCAGCATTGATCAGTTCTGTGACTTTGTCTTTTCCACTCTGGTTTCTAAATACTGCCGCTACTGCTGTCTAATTTTGAAGCTTCCAGCGTCTTTTATAATTGCGTTCTCTAAGCATTCTCGTCTTGGGCAATTTCCTACCTGTAGTTTTATTTTGAAAGACATCCATGTTTTGAAATTAATCTTACGGATTTCACTGTTTGGTTTTAATCATATCCAAATTCGCTGTCCAGTTTTAAGTTAGAATTCATACACTGAGTTTATGTTTCGGAATTTGTTTCCATTCGCTCTCATTCTCTGAATTTCTCACATGCACGACCAAGTTTCATCATGATTATAGTAGTGCAATACGTTTTATAGTCATCTGGTTTTATTTATTGAATGAATTTGCTTCTTAGCGTTCATTCGTACCAGAATGTACATGCTGTAGTAAAGAATTTAATTTCATTTTATATTCTCTTGTTACCTAGGTTTGTTTTTTGCAAGTAGTAGATTCGCTTTTCAAATGCGCTAAATTTATACAGTGCTGTTTTCATTGTATAATTATCCAGATATGGAGATATTCAAAGTCGTACTGTTTGCTGTCAGAGGTGCTGTCCCACGGCTTTTGGTATATATTTTACTACAGTAAGAAATAATATTTCGTTCGCCATCATTATCCATCTGTCTATCTATCTTTTATACATGTTTGCTGCATCATCTATGTTGTGTTTCTGTCTTGCCCAACATTTGGTTTTGTAAAAAGCTTTATTGATTCCTCCGCGATGAAAGTAATGTATTTTTGCGCCAAGATTTTTAACTATTCCTTTAATCACTATTGCGGTACTCCGAAAAGGTAAAGTGCATCTCCATTGAAATTGTAAATGAAACGGGGTATTTGTTATTTGCAAGCGATGCGCCAAAGATCGTCCTGAGAACGCCACGTACATATACATGAATCCATATTCGGGTTCACAAACGCGTACATACGTCGTATTATCATTTACCTTCTTTTGGGAGGTGTCGAGTTGCAGATTAGATCGCACCGGTGCTCAACTTGTGTCAACTTTGCATTGTGTTGTTGTACTCGTGGTGGAAGGGAGTGAGGGAGGACGGAGAACGGAATATGTATGAGAGAAACACGGAGAATATAGAAGGAAGAATATAGGAGAAGGAATTGGAATGGGGTTAGGTTAGGGAGGGGATTCAGGCTGGGAAGGAAGAGAGAGAGAGAGAGAGAGAGAGAGAGAGAGAGAGAGAGATGTGGCAGGGTGAGGGTGAGAAAGATGAAACACAGTTGAGCAACATAAAAACCAACGAGAGCAAAATACGGGCGATATCCGGTGACGAAGAGGAAGGCTTAAAATCATCGGCATAAAGTTACACCACGACGTTCTTTGTTTGGTTTTGAGTACTCTCTCTCTCTCTCTCTCTCTCTCTCTCTCTCTCTCTCTCTCTCTCTCAAGGCTTCTTATCCGTACCCATTGCACCGAATACTCTCTGTTGGACCCGCAGTTTCATTTGACACTGAAACGTTAGCAGAGACATTTGACGAGCCATACGGCGTACTCCATATGATATCCACTCCATCCTGACACTGAAAATAAGAGTCTTCCATTTTTTCTTGAAAGACTTGGTATTTTCAGTCATTCCATTATCAGGTGGGAGCTTGTTGTACTATCTAGGGACTGCAAATTTGAAAACCAGCGTTCGAAGTACTTGGCTCAGTTAACTAGAGACCTTCCAAGTCAGTCATATGTCGACTGTCAGTTTTCAGTACTCTCTCTCGTTAGATAAGTTACAGAAATATATACATTACGCACACACACATATCTATATACCTACCTACCCGTATGTGTAAAAGAGTGAGGTCTGGTTAAACAAATCATTTATAACTAAATAACTTCAGGGATGTGCATCCCTTTCCCTTAATGGTACCAGATTGAGCTGGCCGAGCCATTATCATCTGGAGTTAGGCTCTGCCCAGGATACGAGTGACCTGCTGCCTTGCAGGATGACACCTTTTTAAATAAAGACTGGATCCGCAATTTAGGATTGTGGCTTGACTAAGGAGCTGCACCAGAAATCATTGGCAGCAGAATTATTGATAGGGTTAAGGCATTGAGTGCTTTGTCTCCTCTATTTCAACTCTGGGTAACTGCAAGATGATCTTGGTTAAAAGCCAATAGGCAATAGCAGGGGTCATTGGCCTTAGCTAGCGACATTAGCCCTGGTTAGCTAGTGACAGTAGCAGGAGTCATTAGCCTAAGTCAACTAGGAAGTTATCGGTCTTGTCTAGAATCAATAGCTGGGGTCTTTGGCCTTAGTCAGCTTGGACTGTAGCTACTCTACAGTGTATTTGCCCTTTGAATCCTCAATGGATTCTTCTATTTATTGAATATACTGCGGAAGCTGTGTTAGGTCCGGTGTGCACTTTCACGTCACCTCAGTTTGACTTTTGATATTATAAATATGATGTCTCAGGATGATATAAAATGAGACGGCACGTTGAATCTCATGATCGTTTGTCCGCCATAGTGAATCAAAGATGGCGGTCATTTTGGACTTCTCCAGGTGGGTCAACAACGAATCTTTGCAAAAATCTTAAATAATGATTTACTTTGGCACTGTAAACTAATTTTACCAAACTAATTTGCAAATATTTAAGAAACAATAAGCAAAGGTGTACCAAATATCAATATCAGAGGTCAAACTGAGGGTCATGAAAGTGCAGGTGGGACTTAACTCGGCTCATGTGGTAAAAATGTAATGCCTTCCTCATAAAAAATTGCTTTTATCCTCTACTTTCAGATACTAATGTAAAATGAATGTCTGACATTTCATCTGACCCATCGTGTACAGTACAGCTCATTCATGATGAGAGGAGCAGAAATTTGAATTTATGTGTCATTTGTCAGCATGTAAAAGACAGTCAAGCAAGGAGCAAACTTACTAGCACCCATAATGGTAGAAATGTTATAATAGAGACTTCAAAAATACTGCAGGATGGCCTGTTGAACAATATATCTGAGAATGACTTGTCAGAAATCCAATATCATGTCAAGACATGCTATGCTGCATACAAAAGAAAAGGTGAGACACATTCACAAAAATAGTCAACATGCAAACGAACTCCAGAATCATCTACTGAATAATTTTGATCAGGTCCTGAGAACCGCCAGAAAAGAGCCAAAACGGCAGTTGCTGCGAATTCCAAGGAAAAACCATGCATTTTCTTTAACTAAATAAAATGTCAGTTCGATACTAAAAGATATCGCATTTAACCAGGTCCTTCGTGAAGGGGATTGAAACCTGCATTTGTCAGCTGTGTATGGTGCAATACCACTGAGCTTTGCATTTAATAGGATCAACTACAAAAGATGGCTACCACTCTATTACGAAGACTGCTTGGCTCTGCCTCAGAAATTCCCAGATGTTCATGCAGCATTCTTGAAAGGTGACCAAGCCCTTGAAAAAGAGTACAACAAGCCAGCCAAAAGTCAATCTGGGATAACAGGTTTCACTCGCAGAAAAGAGGCCGTTTGCAGAGGGAATGTAATAAAGCACGACAAGGCCAAGTACAGAAATTTCTTGTATGAGCGTGTGAAATGGATGAGGATGATGAGTACACTCTTCATCATGAATTTTCAAGATCTATGACAGAAACAGATGCACAGTGTGTTGCCTCCATAATGGGATACATATTACAACGTGGAAATCCCTTCGATACTGACAAGCCAACAGGATTAATCAATATTTCAGCTTGCACCAAAATTAACAAAGAATCGACAGATTTCCTTTTAAACTGCTTTGCCGTAGGTGAGACTGCTAGAAAACAATTTTACTTGTCTCGTTTTGAGAAGAAATCTGCAAAACTTTTTTTATTCCATCCCCAAAATAAGGAAGAACATCAAACCTCCACCAGCCCAGATTAATTATGATTTAAATAAAGAGACTGTTAAGTTCTTGCGGATCATTGATTATGTTCGCTCAAGAAACTTTGATCTTCAAACTTTGCTAAGATCTGAAATAACGCCAACCTCCTCCTACTTAGCAAAGGAAGGATTCACACGTAAATAAAAAAACGGCTGATTTTGCTATTGAGCTAAAGAAATTACTTCCTAAGGAGACACCATCATCACTATCATCAACTGTGTATTGTCGCAGCATTATCATAGACTTCATGGGGCATGCCAGGAAAGTTCCATTGGAGCAGATGAAATTGAAAACATACAGAGACTTTGCACAAAATCTGTGGAATTCGTTTCAGTCTCTTTCAAGTGCATACAGTCGCACTGACAGTGTATTTGATTTGTACAAGGATTGGAGTATTAAAGACAGTGAGCGTAATCAGAGAAAGAAAGCAGAAGGTGTAGTAACGTACGTATCTAACTTGGATCAGCCTTTACCCGCTGAGATGGAAAAGTTTTGGGCCCCTCTCGGAGAACAATGGGCCAACGAAAAGGTTACTGACAAATGTCTCTTCTTGGGCGGATCACATAAAGACGGCGAAACAGTGTATTTCAGTATCATACATGGATCAGTCAAAGCTAAGCGACTACTTACATGCTCTCATGAGGAAGCAGACGAGCATATGTTTCACGTTAACCATGCTGTCAAAGTTGGGAGATTTAACAGCATTGTCATTGCATCTCCAGACACTGATGTACTCGTATTTGTGTCTGCAATCACCACTATAGTAAATTGAGGAACTATGACTTGGAGGAACTCTGGTTCATATCTGGCCAAAGTCAATTTAGAAGTGTAGATCCCATTCACGACTTGGTTAGGACCATGAACTCTGTTCTCGTAGGTATATTGCCTGCAATCCATGCACTCGCTGGGTGCGACACTACTTAGCAAACTAGGTACGAAAACAAATGCTTTCATCGAAAAGGTGCTTACATCTCTTGTGCAACTTTGGAAAGAAGAAGTTAATGATCGGATCATTACTAATGCTGAGAAGTTGCTTCTCAAATGCATAACGTCGTGTGATGTTGAGAGTTTTGATGAGCTTTGCTTCAACATTTATCATACAAAACATCATCTGTTTGATATAGAGCGACTTTCTCCTACATCTGCCTGTATCAAACAGCATATTCTAAGGGCCTACCTGCAGTGCTACATGTGGCTCCATGCTCCATTCATTGCAGATATTCAGCTGAGTCCTCTTGACTATGGATACATGCTTGATGATGACGAACAGTTGTTACCAGCAATCATGGCAGAAGGACCCATTCCAGATGAGTTCCCAGCTCCTTGTAACTGTTTAAAGTGTGTCCGACGAAAAGTTTGCTCATATCGACAGAGGGAAATTGCATGTTGCCGTTTTTGCAAATGTGAAGCTAATTCATTTTGCAAAAATCCGCTGAGTCCAGAACAACCTTAAAGGGACTGAGAACATCAATAACACCAGCAAGTACCCTGTGTGCACATCAAGTGGTGTTCAGTTTTCTATTTGTATTAATATTAGTGATGAAGTATACATATGGAGTTACATGCTAATTTTGTGAAAACATAAGTTACATGTTATTTTTGTGAAAATACTTTATTTTGATGTTTAGTCAAAAATTATCAGGTCATAGGAATACGAAGCATAAAATTTCCGATTTGTCTTTAGAAACCCGTCTTAGCCCTTCAGTTCTAAAATTATATTATCATCAAATTTCTTACAAAGTGAGGTTTACTATGTTTGCTGAACTCTATTTCTACAGTTTAATATTATAATGATGGACCAAAATGGCCACCATTTGTAATTCAGTATGTGTCGGAAACTTTAATTTTTTTCTTGTAGATTCATTTTAGGCTTTAAATTCTATTAGAATTTAATTCAGCATCAATTTTCCTTTCAAACAAGATGTAACATACCTATGATTGTAGAACTATACAATTGTACTATTTGTCACAAGGGTCCAAAATGGCCGCCATCTTTGATTCAGTATGGTGGACAAACAACCATGAACCCCGACATGTCACCCCTTAATAAATGCTCCAGAAACATCATATTTGCAGTATCAGAAGTCAGAATGAGGTGACATACAAGTGCACACAGGACTTGACAGCTAGAGTAATAGGCTCAAATGGCCCACATTCCTGAGCATTTGAGGGTGATAAGAATTCACCGGTTTATAAATACTAAGGATAAATTGAAAATGGGCAATGGGAACATAGGAAGCTAATTGTAAAGTTGGAACAGATTGAAAATAAATCCAAGCGGTAAGGAAAATTATGGAAGTTTGATATATAGATGAGGTAATGTTGAAAGGGAGATGGAGTTGGCGTGGACATATCCTTCGCGGAACCCTGGGAAAATAGTGTGTGATTATGTCAGTGGGTTCCTGTGGGCAGCGGAAGACTTGGAAGACCCTGGCCTACTTGGATGAGAACTATGAGAAGGAAGGTTGGAGATTTGTGGAGGAAAGCAATGTAAATACTTGAGTGGCGGAATTTCAGAAGCCCTTTGCATCACGTGGCGTTGGAGGCGATAATGAAGTTTCAATGTATATTTATGTATGCAATAGTATGAGTACATACGTACACTATACGCGAAAAAATAAAATTATTACGAAATTGTAAATGAAAAACGCCTCCCTAAAGTTCCAAACTCAACTTTCTCTACCCCTGAAAAACATTCTCTCTCTCTCTCTCTCTCTCTCTCTCTCTCTCTCTCTCTCTCTCTCTCTCTCTCTCTCTCTCTCTCTTTATTTTATTGAAATGAAATAATTAAGATTAATCACGTATTAAATGGCAGAACTGTCAGGGTTAAGACTGTGAGCATATGTGCACCCCACATTTTTTCATCCTTGAAAATTTATCTTTTATACTGTGTGATTATACCTATATTTATTTTATATTTATGTTTGTATGTGTGTATATATAAATACAAGCACACTTAAACTATTTATTTTGCTTTATTCTTTATGTTTAATGGATTCAGATTTCATATCTTGGTAATGCAGCACCTAATTCCCATCAACACCAGCAGTGGCTGCAGTTTTGCAGAACTAGTTATTTATCGGAATTGCGGAAATGAAGAGAAATTCCGTCTGTTGAACCATGCCCTGGCATGGAAAACGTTCAACACTTTCCCGGGCTGAGAGATCTGCTAGTTGCTTCGTCATGCAGATAGATTACATAGATTTCACCGCAGCCTTGCACCTCCCCCAAGAGCGCCTGATGTTATGGAAACGTAAGGAATCCTACATCTCTTTCAGGAAAAAGTTTATTTGCTAGGGTAAATGTATTTATTATTTTTATTTTTCTAGCTGTTATGGTGTTCGGTTTTATGTCTCCTTTGAAAGAATTACTATGGCTGCTTCTGTAATTGTAAACACGTCTTTAGTATGTTGTATTTATTGTGAGAAGTAGTCAGACGTTCTTATGTTTATATTTATAAAGAAGTCATTTTATTCGATCTTCCGAAAACTGCATGATGGAAGGAAAAATCGGGTCAGGTTATTTAAAATCTAGCTGTGGAATGTCAAAAATCCATGTGAGAAAGTATATAATCAAAAGAATAGTAGTCAATTTCTTCATTTAGTTTTTTTGTGAATTTGATTGAACCTCGTAGTTTTCGGTATCCAGTTTCATGTTTAAAGATTCTAATATATTAATAAGTATAAAACGACTTTTATTTAAGGCTGTTGTTGCTAAATCGAACTTGTCGTTTCTTGGAGATTTCAAAATGTTGAAGTTGCTAATCCTGCCTATAAAATAGTGGATGCATGGTGTTGATGACATAAATTCATTTCTTAATACCGATATTAACGCAATATTTTAGACTTCGTCTTTGTTCGAACGTTGTTCTCATGATTGGTTTGGTTCCTTGCCTCTTTACTCCGTGAGAGGAATGAATCAAAGGCAGTTCATTTAATTATTGATCCCACTCTCACCTCATTTCTCAGTCCTCTTCCTCTCTGGCGCAAGGTTGCGGCATTCTTCCTTTTGCAGGTACTAATTCGGTCTCTATTGAGCTGAAGCTAAACACTTTTCCTCCTAACAGGGAGCCTCATAACACCCGTTTGACCATCTCTTCCCACAATGATAACATGGATATTGGTAATACGCCTATTACTCGGCTAAGTTACTGCTTTTCTTTTGCTGTCAAGCTTCAGAATACCATTCCTGCTTCTGTTTTGTTGACTCTTATAAACATTCTTCCCTTAAAATCAGGCTGTCGTTTCCTTTCCGGTCCCCTCTCAGTGAGAAAATGTCCTGTCGAAGTGTAATGGCTCCATGGCATGTTTATTCCAACATAGTGTGTTTATATTTAATGCTGAAGTTGTGTGATGAGCGCGAGGGCTCTCGAACCTGGGGAACCTCTTTCCCCCCGTTTCGAATCTAAATATCTCTGTATTCTTTCTCTCTTTTTCCTCATTACTGAGAATCCTGTTAGCTTTCTCGCTAACCTCTAACTTCCTCTTCACTGCCTTGACAATCAACAATGGGGTTGGAGTTCATTCATAGCCATAACTGAGTCTGTGGTGGCCTCGTCAACCACCCAATAATGTTAGGACCTGAGAGAGATCAGTATGCTAGTCATATTGATATCCCAGAGGCGGGACTATCTTTTGGAGATAGCCTACGGATTTTAGGGGTGGGCTGGTCTCTGGAGATAGGACTCCTGCCATTCTGCCCAGTTTGCCCGCCAAGATGATTAGTGTGGATGGTTGTATTCATATAATGCTGTCAGTCCCATCAAGTGGGTTTAGCCTACTTGAACCACTCTAATCATGTTTGTGCCATCAATTCAAATACGGAATGGGTATTTGAGAGGCAGCTCTTACTGGTGTTATTTGTAAAATAATGACCTCCAGGAAAGGCTAGAGGTGCCTTTTCGGTCAGGCCTATTCAGTTCTTTTATCAGTAAGAACCAGATCGCCCCCTATACCCTTGGACCCATTGATAATTACGTGACACAAGTAAATACTGCTATCGATAAACTGACTGTGATATTTCCTTAATAGAAACACGGGGACCAGGATGTAATTAAAACTGGTGGAAATGGAGTGTTTGAAATTGTACTTTGGTGTAACAATTTAAACTTAAAGAATATGGACCAAAATAAAGAACTTAGTTCAGAGTGATTGAAAAAAATGTTCTTAGTGCCTGTGTTACCTTATTAGTAACTTATCTGCAAGGGAAGCCAGATAACCAATGACTGATTGAAAGGATATGAATACATTTCATTCTCAACCTCAGACTGTAAGAATCTGGTCGGTGAAGTATTGCACTATATTCCTTTGTTATTTAGCAAACAACTGCCAGTAGCTTGTGCAAGAAGAGAGCAACCTATTCCAATGTGATTTGTATAAAACTACAAATCACATCCTGACTAAATTGGATGTCGTGTGTGGCTTCTATGGTAAAAATATCATCTTGAGATAGTTTTAAATTGAACAGAGTTATAGTTTGTAAGTCATCTTTGGCACTGATTATGAGATTTTTCATATCTCGATATTTTCTTTTGGTATTTTACCTATATGCCTTTCAAGATATAGTAGGCTTTTAAAACTGTTACGGCATTCAGTTTGTATAAAATTACAAACTGAATGTCGTAACAGCTTTAAAAGCCTACTATATCTTGAAAGGCATTTAGGCAAGATACCAAAAGAAAATATCAAGAAATATGAAAAGTCTCATAATCAGTGCCAAAGATGACTTACAGACTATAATTCTGTTCAATTTAAAACCATATCAAGATGATATTTTTACCTTAGAAGCCACACACGACATCCAATTTAGTCAGGAGGAGTCATATATTCAGAGGAATAGTCATATGACAAGGAAATTCTTTATCTTTGTCTTCAGAATGTTTACAAAGTGAAGAAACTACTGTAAATAGCTGAAATGTTTACAAAGTGAAGAAACTACTGTAAATGGTCGAAATAACGCTGTTTTCTATAGTGTCTTCATCTAGATACTTGTTAGAATTAATGATATATCAGACCTTTGGATTTTAACGTAAGAAAGTTGTCATTTTGGTGGGAGTTGTGAGGACAACAAGAACTGCTATAAATGCTCAGTGGAAATAGAGGGCAACGGGCACAGCTGCTCATATGTTATCGTTTCCACTGCGAAGGAAACAACACACCTCAGTCTCAACTCTGTCGTCGATTTCTGTTTGAGAGGAACACAGCTGAAACGGTACACAGTGAATAAATTATTCAAGGTAAAGCAAAGGGGAAGCTTATGGCAGTGAACAAATTGATAGAATCCTCTTATGCGAAAATTGTCACCCGAATCAGAACAAATTTAAGACTATCTCGTCATGGTCGTGATAATTTTTTTTTTTTATTTTACTGGTACAGGAAGCTTTCAGCATCTAAAATTTGTGCAAATGCAGTAACTAGAGCTGCCTCTCCTCAGTATACAGGTGCTTCTCTAAGACCTTAGGAGTAAAATCAAAATGTCACTCCATGAAAGACCAGTGATAAAGAAAAAGCTGAATCATCTCAAGATTCTTCAGGGAAATCATCCTGAAACTAAAATAATCTCAGAAATCAGACCGTCCTTCATCAGTTGACTATGATGCTTTTTGCCCACTAGGGGGGAACAGAAGGGCACGTCCAGTGTTTCCTAAAGGAAATAATAATTTAGTAACGAAAAACGCGTAAACTATCCTCGATGAGGTATTCTCTACATCAAAAAAGGAGCGTCAAGAAATCTAAATAAATCAAGTCGGGACCATTCGCATTCTCAAATTAGACAGATGGACACAGATAGCATAAGTATAGTCCAGTACCTCCAAAGAATTCCCGTATCCTTAGAGTGGACTGCAATTATTTAAAGGAATAATATGACAGAACTTTCCCAGTCACAGGGTAAAACTAGACTCAAAATCTCATCGCCAGTAACGGCAGTCATTTTACGGTGGAACTTCAGAAGTCTCAGATCTCGATCCAAAGAACTTATGTACATAACACGATTGTAATAGTTGTGTTATATGTTCCCATGAAAAAAATTAGGTAACAATCCACAATTAAACTATGCCTTCTTTGATATTATGTTACCCGTCATTGAAAGAGGTACAGGAGGAGCTATGTATGGTTTCAAAAAATCTTTGCACCACAGCCTAGTTATTTTAACATTGAATTAGAGTAACTATTGAGGAAATATCTACAAGGAAGTTTGTGGTCTTTTCGGTGTATCTTGCTCAAGAAGATGGTTCCTCATCTGAACTGCAAAATTTAGTTGCTCAGTTTCCAACCGCCTTTGTCCTAAATGCAACTCCCATAACACATTATGGGGTGAAATTTTCACAGGTAGAGGAGGCAGGATTATACAAAGCTTCATTGATTGTAAGCATCTCTCCTTGATGAATGATGGTTTCTAGACCTATAATAATATTGCACATCGATCGGAAGAAATTTGCTCTCCAGGTATTGTCATTAACTTTGAGTTCCTTATTCTGATATGAAACGGCCTCTCCTGTCTTATTAACAAAAATGGCAAAATAAATTTAATTTTTTTACTCCAAGAACTTAATATATCAGGAAACCCCTCCATCGATGCTGTAAATAACCAGACGGTACTGTGCCAGGTCATTAGACCAAACTTTCATAAATCAACTCAAATCTTCCATTGTCAAACCATAATTTTTTTTTTTAATTTCTCTCAGGCCTGGATTGTTAAAAGGCGTTTGATCGCCTGTCCCGTTAGAGTAAGCTGAAAAAAAGTAATTGAGTGAAATTTGGAATAGAAGATAAGAAATTAAAAAGTGCAAATGCAGTGGATATGTGTGGCTTAAAGATCTTGTGTAAACTGCAGAGATTTATGATAAAAGGAATATTTTCTTGGTGTTTATCTATTTATAGTTCTGTTAAAAAATACTTGATGCCCAGGAATTATTCATTTTAATCTTGTGAATAGCTGTATTATATTTTCAGTTTATTTTCCGTTCAGTGGTTAGCGTTATTCCACTCTTCAGACTTTATTCATTAACGATATTCTGATACATTAGTTTGTTGACAAATTTAATGTTCAATTGCAAATGTGTGCTAAATCATGAAATCTTCAAGAATATTGTATAATTCCGAGGAAATTTTACTTTGAAAATTCTTATAAAGTTGTTTTATTTTAAGCTGTTTATGGGCCCAGAAATTCATGGATGCATAATTGGCCGTTTGTTTTGTTCATGACTAACTTAAGGATATAATTATCTCACGATTTTAATATCGTTAAAATGGTTGGTTACGGTATGTTTTGACTTACCTTTATAGTCGTTCCCAAAAAACTTGCTTTAGGCCACAAAATTAATTATTTCTTCATCAATTGTTCCACATAATGAACCTCAAACCTTTTGGAATCTGAGACTTAAAACACCTGATTGTTGCATGCGAATATTTTTTCTAATAAACATTTGGGTAACTATTTCTTTGGAATGCCTTGTTGCTTATCATACATTTTGAGATATGAAACTGAAATGTTGAACTCAAAATGACAGGAAAAAAAAACTTTTCTTAAATAGTTTCCCCGTTTTGATATTCCAAATAGCCAGTCACTGCTTGGACAGAACAATTGACTCTGCAAACATCAACTGACAGGGGGATCGGATTCGTTGTGCCCTGTCACTGCAGTTGTCATCACCATCATCATCGTAATAGGCGCTATCAAGCTTACTAACATAATACAAGTATGCAAATGCGTTTGTAAGGCAGTGATTATAGCGAAGTCATGCTAAAAGATCAGTGGCCAGCTGCATTTTGCCGGATTATCATGCACGGTTGCATACCATTCGATTCCAATTCCATACTGTTTTCTCATTGTTTTTGGAAAATAAAGTTATCCCGATCATTCATCCTTTTTCGTTTTGAGTACTAGTTTTTAGTGGCCGTGTATAAAGATGAATAATAAACGGACTGACTGAAGGGATACAAAGAAAAAGACAAAAGCATTGTCGTCGTTTCTGCATGCGTAAAAAGGCCACTATTGCAACAGTGGCCTTCTCAAGATGATTTAAATTTTCGTTTTATTTGCCGCTGCGCATCGTCTATAGAAATGCGATACCGTGTATTCATATCCTCTTAACTGTTCCTTTGGGTTCGCCAGTCACTTTTGATTGAAGAGGCTGATACGTGTTGTGATTTATCTGATTGAAACGCGAGAAGAGGAGGGCGCGCAGTTGCTCAGTTTCGTTGGAGATTTGGCAGCGTCGGATGCCTGATGGGACGCGGCTTCATACAAAGCTGTCAGCGTTGCATCTGATACCATTAAATGATATTGCTTTTATTCCTAGCTGGGTATTTTGAATGATTCCTCTCTCGTCCTGCAGGAAAGGTTTGGAGACGTGTTTTTTTCGAAGGGAAGGACTGAGATCGATGGTAGTAGATAAAATGCGAGTTGCCAAGAAATTCTTCCTATTTCGTCACAAAATCATCGTTTTACGCTGCAGATGAATGGTAGACATTGTATCTCCCGTCGATTTGACCCCTGGGGCTCAGCCATGTTTATACATATGTGACCAAAATGTTTCTTTCAAGAGTGATGCATCATTTTCGTATAATTCTGTTGGTACTAAACTTTGGCAAAACACAGTCCCCATACTACTATCAGAAGTTTAACGTTTATCCTGTGTAAAACTTGTTTATTTCCTTATATTTCAGTGATAAATTTCATGAAGGGTGTTATGGATTTTTGGTCGACTTCTATTATATTTAACATATGCTGTTATACCGAACAGTCTACAGTAAGAAATATGAAAACGGAATTTGATGAAGTTTTGCTGATTTTTTATATTTAAAATATTGAGCCAAAAATATAGCTTAAAGCGAGTTCACTATCTTGGGAACAATTTACCCCCAAGGGGAATTTTAATTGATAAGTGCATCTGCCCCGGCAGGATTCGAATCAGTCGACCATCTATCACTGTATCTAAACCAAAGCCCAGGTTCTAATCATGCCGGGACACGTGCACTTATCAATTATATATATATATATATATATATATATATATATATATATATATATATATATATATATATATATATATATATATATATATATATATATATTATATATATATATATATATGTATATTGTGGGTGTGTGTATGAGTATGTATGTATGTGTGTATGTATATATGATATATATATATATACATGCATACATACATATATATACATGCATACACACACACACACACACACCTCTGTGTGCATGTATTACCCCAAGCTTTTCTTCGGAGCCGAGCGGCAATTGAAAAGATGAGCTCAGGAGTATCCCCAGCGGAGGCCGTACTCCCCGTAGCTATTGGCGAATTGGGAACGAACGGCGGTCATCATGGGGAGAGGATATTACAGAGCAAATGTCGGATCTTAAAAGCATTTCCAGTGATAATTCTGGCTTTATGTCTTTGCTCCCCACCTCCGCTCCTCTTCCCTACCGCCCCCCCTCCCTCCGTTCCTTGTCGTTCTTTACGCCTCCCATACATTCTTTCGGCTTTTTATTCCAGAAACTCGGCTTATAGTGGTTTTTACCTTCCAGTATTACCTTTGTGAATTTTATATTTGCCGAACTCGTACGAGTTTGTATAGGGATATATATATATATATATATATATATATATATATATATATATATATATATATATATATATATATATATATATATATATAATGTTTATATATGACAGCATGACAGCGTGTCAGTTTTACAGAGCACACTTTAATACTTTTAAATATTAAACCACAATTAACCCATTAAACATTGAATTCACTCTACCTGGATTATGGATTACTCCCGAAGGGAATTATATACTGTACAATCAGCCATTCTACCCTGGCCGAGATCCGAAACCCATGAATTTCGAGGTCAAGAATAGAATGACAGTAATCAGAACCACCTAGCCATTTCGAGATATATATAACTTGATGTCAGCTCTACTTTACATAGATGTCAGCTCTACTTTACATATCTGTATCAAACTTAGGGTTTTTTAATAATAATTGAAATCGTCTTGGCTTCAATATGATAGCTTGAGTACTAAGTTTGTAACACTTAGCTATCTATACACGATGGCTTGTCAGGTTGTTCCGGCATCTTTATACTTTGAAATATTAAACCATAAATAACCCAGTATATCCAGCATTACTTTCAGAAAAACTTAAAGCCGGAGGGAGTGGTATATTTGGAGTCCCTCTGCTCTGACCAGTATTTGAACTTACGTCTTCTGGGGTAGGAATAGATAACCGTGTCCATAACCATTCAGCCATCAAGAGGGGCAGTTAAGTTGGTAACGACGCTCCCATGCATCTTCCTGTCGAATTCAAGTTCTGGACTTGTAACACATATATGTATAATATGTCAATGTAATATTATTTTTTTTATACACTCAAGTTCAGTTAGTAAGCCACAAATATCCCATTTATATCGAATTTTATTTCCTTTGGGACATAACACTCGCAAAGGGAATTATATTTGATAAGTTTTCTTACCTTGTCAGAAATCGACCCAGTGCCTTTTGTTAGTTGAAATGCCCATTCAGCCGTCAAGAGAGACATTATTTGATATCAATGCTGCTGTACACATTCCCATCGAATCCGGCTTTTGTATAAGGAATCGAAATCAACCTACGTCCATATTTCTTGATGGTATGCTGCCTGGTCTTGCTGGCTTCGCCCTCTCATGTATGGCCGTCATTTCTGATGACATTGGTACACAAATATTTCTAACCTATTTCACATAAATCGTTTGTCCTTAGGAGTCGTTGGTTCTGACGATCTATTCTCTTTTTTTTATAAAATTTTAAGATAAGGTTGCTAGCCTATGCCCTGCCTTACAGATGGGCAAAGGGATTTTATCAGATATATATATATATATATATATATATATATATATATATATATATATATATATATATATATATATATATATATATATAATATATATATATATACACACATACATACACAAAATCATGCCACCTGAGACAAAAAGCATCAGCGAAGTTTCGCCAGTTACGTCAGTGCTTTGTTTTCTACAAATCGCCAGTCTTTCAGCTCTTCTAGTACCAACAGGAGTCCAGCAAACACTATCATACAGTATGCCCCATTGGTTTTCCAAGTGAATGTCTGAACCATCTACATCTTCCTTATATAAGTATATATACAGTATGTATATATATATATATACATATATATACATATATATATATATATATATATATATATATATATATATATATATAAGCAACCAATTTATACAGACGGGCATGAATGCAGGAGATGGTAAGCATATACTAGTTAAAATATCTCAGGTTCTTACTCTAGTGGCCCTCTTTTAGGTCTACAGTAGGAGTTAAATGGTCTGAAATTTTGTCAGATTATACACTGAAATTAATTTTGTCTTCTGTTACAACGCTCTGTGAAGAGTATTATCATTTGTCATTTACCAGGCCATACCCTCCACGGGGTGAAGAGAAGATACCCCCATACCAGCATTGCCTTCCACGTAGACTCCTTGGCGTCGACGGCTATTAGAAGACAAACAATCCATGATGGATAGATTTATGTAGAAGAGCCGTGTGTATGTGAGAGAGTGAGTTTGATGTCCTATGCATGCGGAGTTGCTTAACCCAATCCCTAATTTTTCTTATCATTATTTCGTTTTCAGTTGATGATAATGTTTGTAACTCAATAAGTGATTTAGATTACGAAGGATATGTTTAAATCCTCTTTATATTCACCCACTGAATGTAACTCGACCTTATTGGCCTTTCTTTTCCATTACAATGTCGTTTGTTAAAACGAAAGCAGGTTCTTCCCACGAGCAATGAAATAAGGGAAGCCGTCGGTACAAACAAGATCAGAGCGAGTTGCTAACCGTGGAATATGATGCAAGAAATGTTTTAACAACGCTTTCAAAAGTGAATGAGTAAAGTTTTGAGTTGTTTGCATAACTTTTCCATTAATTCTCTCTCTCTCTCTCTCTCTCTCTCTCTCTCTCTCTCTCTCTCTCTCTCTCTCTCTCTCTCTCTCCCCTTGGGTATACAAATTCTCAAATACTCTAGCAATATATATATATATATATATATATATATATATAAAGCGAATCCCACAGGAAAAATTTTTTGTTCCTGTGGAATTCTAACAAACACGGAAGTCACGCGCATCTAATGTGATTTTTAAACATATATATATATATATATATATATATATATATATATATATATATATATATATATATATATATATATATATATATATATATATATATATATATATATATATATATATATGTGTGTGTGTGTGTGTACATACGTAACGAGTGTAATTTGTTTGTACGAAACCCTTGTCATTTTTTATGTTGTAAATAAATGAAGTAAATCCTACAAATATAAATAAACAAGCGACATATTTATAATTTTTACATGTGTAAAGTGTGCCTCCCAATACGCGGGCTAGAGCTGTATACGACTATAAGCATGTTTGAGTACAGTACTTGGTGTCTGCCAGTGCAAGAACCCCGAGCAATAATACGAAGTGACTTCAAGTTAACAGATTGATAGACATCTTTCTGTACAAGAATGATAAATAGTAAATTGGGTGCATCGTAGTTAAGAAATGATCTTTCCCAGTCAATCCGTCTCCTTTCTTCAGTGAAGAAAGTTCTGGGTCGAAAATTGTCATTCTATCTCGGCTGCAGAGGTTAAAGGTATTCCATTACAGTGCGAGATGTAGTGATAGCATCAAGAGCTGGGCTTGGGCCGTGGTTGGGTGGTTGGTTACTCCTGCCCGTTCGAGGCCAGTGTTCAGATGACCTGTAGTCTTTTGATTCAACTGACGTGCATCATTTTATCATGTTTCTTTTCCGCGATTTTTATATCATCAGTTCTTGCATTTATTTATGGTACATCATTTGTCGTCCCCTCTTTGAGCCAAAGTATTGCCTTGGCATTGTTGGTGATTGTGGATGTAAGTCTTTCTTTCTTCAACTCAGTATGGTGCCCTTTATTAGGAAGTTCCTGAGCCTCGAGACTACTTTGTTCCCTCTTAACTGCCAACATATGCATACTTCTATCGGCTGAGTACTGGTTCTCGTGAATATTTTGAATTTCTCGGTTGCCGTCTTGGTCATCGGTGTAAATTTTACTGGGCGAGATTTGCTGGGGATTCCAAGAAATCATATGTAGTCGTTGTAAACATTTCCAAGTACTTCCCCGAGGGTGTGACACAGTCCATACGGACCAGGTTCTTTTGTAAGTTTTCCTTGTATATCAGTATTTTTGTTTTAGGTCTCCATCTGTTGTTGACGGTGGTGTTACATCTTCAAATAGGATATCTATTCAAAATGTAGTTCATAAGATTCGGGAAAAAATAAACCAAACTTACGACAAACAGTTATATCCAACTTACTGTGCTGCTGAAGACTGATTTTTTCGATCACCAATGAAAATGTTGACGAAATATCACTTTAACATATAATTTTTTCAGCATTAAGCCGTCTTCTAACACAGGGTGGGTCCAGAGAAAAATAAAAAAACGCTCGCACCGCCACCCCCACCCCCACAAACACACAATGGTCAGTGCCACAATCATACTTTAACCCTTAAATTGTGAATGAACTCCTGTGCAAATAAACATCCACACCCCCCCCAGCCAATTATTCTTCATTCTATCTACATGACCACCATCAAAAAACAGTGCTTATCGCTTTACCATTTCTGCGTATCCCCATACTTCTCACTCTTCCATTTCTTTCTGTGTCACACAATATTGCTCATTTACATTCAGCATCCACACTTCACGTCCATGAAGGACAGTTTGTCCGACAGCCCTTAAAGACTTTTCCACCTTAGCTTCCATTCACACTTCAAGCCTCTTCTCAGTCTTTTGCTCACACCCTGCCACCTCACCTAGTCTGTGATTCGCGTCTCATGTCATTCGACCATCATTCGGTATGTAATCTCAGATACCAGTACTAATCAGCTGACATTCTTCCAACAACCTGTTATCATTCGTTGCTCCATTTTTGTGGTTTACATTTACCAGCATAACTTAATCTTGTTCAGATTTACACTTATCTTTCTCTTGATGCAGACAATTGAAAGATCTTTCACTAGTTCTGAGTTTCTCTTCCCTTATCCACAGTCCCCACTGTGTCATTTGCATCATATTCAGGACGCATTTCGTATCCTATAATTTCCCACCTATTACTATTTTGATTTTTTGGGATTTGTCAGCACAACCCACTCATACAGCTGTATCAGACAGCCACGAAGATATAACACATCCTTGTCTCATATCCAGTTTTGCACTAGGAAAATCATTCCCATTTACATATTGTGTAACGAAATTGTGTGTCCGTTTTAAAACCTTAATCGCTCTGAGCAAATCTATGTCACACATTATTAACACCCTCCACATTGGCCCTCTGTCGATTCTATCTTCAGCTTTTCCCGTGTATTTCCAAATTTTTTACACAGTTGTTTCATAGCAAGCACGTTATCCACACGCGGCCCCTCATTTATCTAAATTTACACTGCTCTTCTGTCGGTCATTGTGTCATCTTTCTTACTTTCCTAATCAAAGTCCTACCATACCATTACCTTCTTTGGTATACTAAGTAATTCTTTTATAAACTTCTTACACCTCATACAAATGAGCAATTATCCTTCTCACCAATGAGCTTGGAAGTAAACTCTTAGAAGCCACTCAAACGCAAAGTTACCACCGTTTGAATCTGTGTTCTGAAATTTATTTGCTCATTAACATTTCTCTTTACATTTTTTCCCTAAATTCCCTGATTTCTCTCGCTTTCTTCATGACTATTCTACCTATCTTATTTTCAGTCATGTTAGTGGACCTCTGATATATATATTTTTTTATCACTTCTCCAAATCTCTCATCTTCACACCAAACAATTTTATTCCTTCTTCCTATCTTAATGTATAGTCATGCCTCACCAGCAAGTCATGAGTTCGATCGTAATCGAAGGGAGTGATTTAGTTCTATTTACTGAAAAATTCAATGTGATTTTGTTGAATTATGCCAATAATTAGGTATGTTAATTAATCACTTTTGGGCCTGGGCTAAGCCTTTTTGAATCCATCCTCTCTAAAGATGAAAAGGCATGTAGGGAAATATATAATATATATATATATATATATATATATATATATATATATATATATATATATATTGATAATATATATATATATATATTATATTAATGAAAATTATATATATATATATATATATATATATATATAATATATATATATATATATTGATAATAATTGCCTATATAATGAAAAATTACAGTTTATATATACATATATAATAAATAATATATATATATATATATATATATATATATATATATATATATATATATATATATATATATATATATATATATAGTGGCTTAGACGTGCACTTCAACAGCAAAAAGTTCTCAGGTTGGATTCTCAAGCCTGTGTTAACTGATGGGATGCACCCATAGTGGAGAAGTGTGTGTGGCTGGCAACTTCATTCCAGAAGACTTGCGCAAAACCACACAGCTAAAACTTCCTGGAACCACCCTCTCTGCATGAAGGGTGCATGGAGTAAAATATGTGCTCATATGTATATTAATAGGGCATATTTTCTCTCGTAGTAAATTATTAAAGTCAATGCCATCGTTTGTAGTGAGCCTTTTTTTGTTATGCGGTATTTGTGTAAATATTGCATTGGGCAAAGAAACAGCTGTTGACATTAAATGATAGAAAAACGCTTAGTCTTTCTCTTTTCATAAGAATTTCTGCAGAGGATGAATATAAGGACTACAAAGAAATACAAAATATCATCAAGAAATTAGTGGTGGTTAACACTGTCACTGACTCGGGTGTGTCCACAAACAGTCACAGTCTCCTGTCCTTATCCAGGAACATCTCCAGATATCCGTTTGTTCACTGGTCTCTTGATGATGAATTAACTCTCCACAAAGCATTCCCCTTTAGATGTATGAGTTGTATTACTTATCCTGAAAATTGACATCAAGTCAATAATAAACCATGCCACTGTAGTGGCATGGTTTATTATTGGTTTGGTCCTCGACTGACAAAAGTATCCAGAACTTGATCCGTAGTAGCTGAACTGCAGATAATTTTTTTTTTTATTCCAGCACAAAACTTTTTCAGTTAGACGTAACGCGAGAAAAGTTTGCATATGATGGAAGGGAAAAGATATATTTAGATCAGCAGAAAAATAAACGTGTTTTCATTCTGCTCTCTTTCCTTATGTGGATGAAATTTTTACTTGTATTCTAGCAAAGTGCTTGATTCAAACATCCTCTAAACGTTGACAGCTATTTTTCAAAGTTTGGAGTGTAAGCCGAATGAAAAGGAAGAGGATTACCATAGCCTCCTGGTTGTATCTCGGCTTCACTACCCTTACATTGAGCAGTATTAACGATTTTAAGGAAATTTCCCTTTCGAGTTTCATGTTATAACCAACAATTTTTCACCAGAACATATAGCACCTATAATCATCTTTTCGTAAAATAGATAACTAACGTAAGTTAATTCCTCTCTCTCTCTCTCTCTCTCTCTCTCTCTCTCTCTCTCTCTCTCTCTCTCTCCCTATGAAGGTCCGGAAAAGGCAACAGCCACTTCTCATCTTTTCCCTCGTTTCCCCCTTTCGTTACTCAACGTCGTGGGTTTACGCATTGCAGAACTGCGAACATTTTATGTTTATCCTTTCTGCTGGGGCTGTCGTGGTCTACCGTTCTATTTTTTATTGGGTGTCATGTTCAGGTGCGGCTGCTTGTTACGCCGTCCTTTTATTCTTCTCCATATTTCGGTTGTGGTTAGTAATACACGGGTATTAAGGGGCGCCCCCCTTCACCCTCCCTCTGCCTAGCCTACATTCTTACGCTTGAACCATCGTAAAATGGAGAGCTTGTCTCTTCTACACTCCCTACCCACCTCTCTCTCTCTCTCTCTCTCTCTCTCTCTCTCTCTCTCTCTCTCTCTCTCTCTCTCTCTCTCTCTCTATTTCTTTATATCTGTGATGAAATACCTTTTTGTGTATATTGAAATTTCACTTTTTATAAAGCTCAAAAGCTGTGTATAAACTAGAGTATTTTATTTTACAAGTTTTTTCCTTTTATTTTTTAAGATATTAATGATGAAACATGTCTTTTCAAGGTGCCTTCATTGAAAAGCGAGGCTAATTAGTTTTTTCTATTTTGGCTAAATGTTGGGAAAAGCTTATATACCTCCGGGTTTTCAAAATTGATCCTGTGCGGTATTTGATGAAACTTCCCGGCCAGAATAAAAGCGTAATTGTGTTGTACTCAGCCTCACGTTATTGTTGTATGGTGTGTGAAGCTTGCTTTTTTTTTAATTTTTAGAGAACTCAGAGAGAGAGAGAGAGAGAGAGAGAGAGAGAGAGAGAGAGAGAGAGAGAGAGAGAATTATTAGCTGCAGCGCAGTTAATGCAGGCGAATTTTATAGACGCTGTTAGCCCTTTATTGAGGTGTAAGAAACTTGAAACTCAAGACATTGAGCTTCTTTGCCTCTAAATCCTGAATCATTTTATGTCTTGTCCTAGGTCAGTAAATAGCTTTAGATCTTCTGAATGTACATTAAGTTGTTCTTTGGGCGGCGTTTGTAGTCTTCGGTAATTTTTTTTTTTTTTTTTTTTTTTTTTTTTTTGGCTGCCGATAACTAGCATAGGAACGGCTCTGTGTTGAAGAGTACTGACACATTTGAACCACAGTTTGTGGTGTGCAGTTGTATATGTTTTTGAAACATGGGACCTTCTTTAACATTACCTGAAGAGCGGAGAAATTATGGAAACATTTCTGAGGAACCGAAATCTTTATTTATCATACACCTACCGTAAAAGAATTTACTGGAAAGTCTTTTAGGGTTTATTTCTTAACATTTGTTGGATAAAGCACAAGAAAATTTTAAAAATTTTCAGCTTTTAGAAAGGACAGCGAAGAGCTCACTAAACCTTTATGAAGAATATCATATTTTTTCATCAGTCTTGACGCGCACTCATAAAACAAGCTAAAAGACCTTTGTTTTGACTAGTAAGTCAAGTTCGTAACAAATAGACTATAAATGATTGCTAAGATTAGGAAAATACAAATATATGATATATATATATATATATATATATATATATATATATATATATATATATATATATATATATATATATATATATATATATATATAATCAGATTCAAGTATGCTTGAGTGTGTTTTTAAACTCCTTTATGGCTTTTACGTACTGAAATTTTAGTGGGCCCATTTGGATAAAATTTCTTGGTTTATACCAGTAGGTGGCGCAGTTACTATAGTTTTGTGTGTCATGAACATTTGAATGTTGCCTAAAAAAAACGGAAAAGACTTGTCACTGGAAGTCAACAGATTATTCCCTTTGTTTCAGGTTATTCGTAATGGCTTCAACAACAAGAAATGGAGAAAGTAAAGTAACCCATTTTCGAGAATGCCAAGGATGTCACGGTGAATATCGTGTCTTGTCAAGAAAATGTTTATAGCAGTTTTATAATAGTAACAATATTCCTTGTTATCATGTGATGGTTAGGGAAAGCCTTCACGAGAGCCACGAAAATCTTGGAAATCACATTTATGGGAGCCAGAAAAATCATGGGAATCCCTGGGGGGAAAAAGCAATGGGATTACTGTTGTTGCAACCTTGGGAATGCCATATCTTTTAGGAAAGCCAGGAGGGACTACTAGTCTTTAGCCTTTTCAAGTTAGCTTAACAGTCCGGTAGTGACGAGTTTTTTTCCTTTTATGTGACGGTGGATGCCCTTGGCAACTAGATGCCCCTTTGCTTCCATGGACACTATTCCTTGGGAATGTGGGCGTTCGTAATGTACTCTTCTTGTTGGTGACCACCCCAGTTTTTGTGAAGATAGTTTTCAGTATTAAACCAAAAACTTCTCTTCATAGAGTGCCCGTTATAGTTATGGAGGGGAGAAAATGTAGTAAACAGAAAATGATACTAGGCTAACTAATAGGATGAGAGGCAAACTCTATAAGATAGAAAGAACATTAACCGAAATAGTACCCATAGAAGCGACACAGGAGACCACCTCGTGGCAGAGAGACTTGGTAATGGTGGGTCTTTCTTTAGCCGAATTTCCTTTGATTCAATCAATCTTAGATGTAAGATACTTTGACATATCGACATCCTTGCCCAAAATAATTGCTTGACTTCTTTTTTCATTAGAGAAAATATATACTTTTGATTTTTAGAAGCTAAAATACACAATTATATGGCATTTAATTAAATACTAAAAGTTGCATGGTTTGATAATTATGCATTTCAACATCATTACTCTAAACAGACAATTATTACCAACAGGATGGACAAAGAAAAATTGGACTCAATAGCTGAATGACGTAATTAAACTACATATCAGAACCAGTGGCGTAATGCCATTCAAAGAAAAATAATGTTGCAGATATTCAAAATAAAGTTTTAGTTGGCCTGCTTTATAGTTCTTAATATTATGTCACCGATGAAAAACATAATATTGAAACAGTATATACAAAAAATTGAGTAAAAGAGTATGACGAATGATGTAATTTCCCTGCTATTACCAGAACAATATTTGATGAAGTGAATCATTTACTAATAGTATTACTTGTCTAAAGTGAGTTAAAAGTAATTCCTTATGAAATGGCCGAATAATTACAGTTGAACGCTCGTACATATCTACTCGTACTTTTAAATACTTTGGGAAATTTGGAGGTAAGTGCGTGTCACCTGACTGAAGAATGCGATTAATTGTCTGAGGTTTATCTTGCAGGCTTGATGCTTTAGAAGTCTGAAAACGAATGGTGACAGGCCTGTAGAAAAGAGATAAGAGTAAGGGAAAGAAGTACACAATTATATTTCCCGTTTCTTTTTCTCACAGCGCTTCCCCTTGGTATAAAATCGTGACCAGTAGCGTGGGAGGGCTTTATTTTCAAAGCTCTTGATGTCTTCCCCTGCAGAAGTGAGTTGGCTTCCGTCGCATTCTGCCTTGTTAAATGATATATGGAGGTAATCATGTTTAGGATTCTCTCTCTCTCTCTCTCTCTCTCTCTCTCTCTCTCTCTCTCTCTCACACACACACACAGAACCCACCCAGGGGAAATGCAGGGTGATTTTATATATTAAGTTGTTTCAGTAGAACCTAGAATTCGTAATCATAATCCGTTCATTTTCATGACCATTTTTATAAAATATTCCTATAAATTATTTACTATCAGTAAAACATTGAAATTGTTTATAATATTAATGGCATCATGAATATAGTAATTTTATTTGTAAAAAAAGAAAGGCATCATCGTAAGTTTGAGTACAACAATGTTGACAAAGAGGTGATGCCCCTTGGTCTGCGTAAAAGAGTTCACATTGTTAGCATCCAGAATTCCGCTTCGTTCCGCTTTCCGTCTCCACTGAAATAGTATATCGAATCCAATTAATTCCTATGTGCGGTATAGGCCGGCATAATCCAAATCCCCAGCTTTTGATTGCCAATCCCAATCAGATTACCGATACCCCCGCTCTTGATTTGGATAGGCGCTTTCGGTTTAGGTGGAGATTTTCAGTCAATCCGGATTTTGTTCCCAGTTGGCTAGAGGTAAAATGAACGTGCTCGCGTAGCTTCCACCTGGCCTGCGCTCCCGTTGCTTGCTGTTTGACCGTCAAGATTCTTGGGGGAAGAAATCGCTCAGACTTTTCAATCGTTACTCTGTCTTCATTGTCTTAGTATTGTAACCTCTGCTACTTGTAGGTTTAATATAATCTCTTACGACTTTCTTATGGGTTATAAACGAATATTTTTTTTTAGTTGTTTCCATTTCAGTGCATGAATCACGAAACCTGCGGGGTCTTGAGTGGAATTCGGTGTCACATGGATAAACAATTCACGGCTGTTTATACACATAGTGATGACAATAGAGACGTTTGGCGACGGCGGGTCCGCTGTCGCCGCCGCCGCGTTTTTCCCCCAGGGTAGCCAGGCACTTAGGTTTAATCTGAGCTGACATGCAGTTGAATTCAGATTCTCATTGGCGTTAATTTCCTTTCTCTTTTGCATGGAGGCTGAGTTATTCTTTTCGCCCTTTTTCTGTGTATTCTTTTTACACATCTTTTTCTTGAATGAAATATTTTCCACATGCTTCTCTTCAACATTTTATTTTGTTTAAAATATGGCAAACGATTATTGAGAATTATAGGCTAGATTCTAAGGATTTTGTAGTGCGAATGGGTCCGCATAATTTTGAATGTAACATGACCAAATGATAAAAGTAAAGTCCTCATCCCAATGGAAACTAAGCGCTTTGACTGCTTTCGCTGACCTGAAAATTTTCATTACATTAAAGCTCTTTGTTTTAGGATGGATAGACTTGGTAACACGAAACTTACCATAAATTCTAGACGTAGAGCGAGAATGAAGTTCAAATAATCTATCTCTAAGTATTATAAGAAGCGTAATAGTGTGTATGTAATAGAATTGCAGTGGATCTAAGATGCTTCTAGTAGCTGAAGTTCTGGTGCATAGTTGCACATTATTGAGTTTTCACGAACTTTTTAATTGCTAACTTTAGGTTTACAGTACTGAAAGTGACCACCTAAACTGCCCTACATTTATCACTAGCAGAAGGTCTTGAACCTGTTTCGTTGATGAAGTAATATACTAAGATTTTACACTTGCTTATATGCTCTGCTGAGTGTTCCACCACCCATTGCTTCAAGTTTTTTTTGCATCCTCTATCTGTTTAGTACAAGACACTATTAAATTAATGTGAGTTTTAGCATATTTTCTATGAATGTAAAGGTGTACGTTATGAATCAGCATTTAGAAGCATTATTATTTGCCTATGAAGCTTTCTTCGATCAGTTTCATTTTTTTTATTATTGGTATTAACATTATATTTTTTCTTTATGCTCGCTTCTTCCACTACTATTTTGACATTACAGTAGAATTTGACAATTTTTTTTCCAACCAAAGGTTTTTTACCTCATTTAAGCGTGAGTTATTTCATCATTCATTTCTTCCCTTCACGAGAGTAATGGCCGAATTGCATATAACTGAAGTAGTTTGTTAATAGTTTTGCATTGAATACTACGCCATCTGTTATGGCTTTTTTAGTTGCTCTGGCATTCTTTTCTTAATTTTATGTCGCCACGGGGTTATTCTCTGTCGAGTACTGTGACATTTTGTTATTGGTTACAAAATCAGAACGGTTTTTTTTTTTTATATATATAGTTTTAACCGCAGCGCCATTCTCTTTCGTTTCTTCTCGCGTTGTTGCATCATAGGGTTGGATGCGACTGTCGTCTTTCGTCTGCAAAACTGATCTAATTTACTTACGCTTTGATTTTCTTCTTTATGACTTGCCTGTATATAAGTGTGAGGTTTTGCATACGCATGCGCGCAGGCAAGAACGCGAGCCTGCTCACGCACGGCAGTTTGTTTGTGGCAGGTGCAATTGAATGAGGAAAATTAAAACAGCAAAGAAGCTTCTTCATTCTTGAAGTGGGACAGTTAGCTCATTTCAAAGGGTAATAGTAAGTAGCTAAAACGTTGAAAATAATTTTTAAAAATTTCATCCGTGAGAATTGCATAACGTCCTGGGCGATAGGAAAATAATAAAATAAAATCACAAAAATGAAGCTAAGAGTATTGAACTAGAGACGAATAAGTTTTAGGAAAATGTTAAGGCTTTATAATTCTTTCGTGCTAACGAACAGCTGAATCACACAAAACATTAACTTTTTTATTAGAAACTCTTCTTGCAGTTAATGTAATATTTCTTGGTTTAGATTGCTCATGCGCTTTTAAACTAGTTTAAATTGCTTTTTCGTGATTGCTTGTAAAGACAGGCAGCTAGAACAATAATGAGAGTAGTAATAGCGACGATGATAATTATAATTTAGGTGTTAGTAGAAGTGGTGATGGTGGTGGTAATGTGTATTTAAATTAGCTCGTTAAAAATGTACTGTACAACCTTTACCGAAATTGTGCTCTAATGTTGGTAACAACTTTCAGTCCTTAGCCATGAATTGTTTTAAACGTGAAAGCGACATTTGAGGAATTACTGAAAGATTAAAAATTAAAACGAGTAGATCTCACTGAATTACAGTGCAGAGGGCGAACCAAACAGTTCTGCATTGCTTAGATAAAAGGCTCGGTGGATTATGTAAATCTTGATGTGCGCCGAGTTGTTAACGTCATTGTTTTGCGGTGCACTAATTTTATGATAAAGTATATTACAAACCAGGTTGGGTGATTGCTTTGTGTTATAAGCCCCTGTGTCTAAATTAACATTAATTGAAGTCACTGGCCGAGAATTTTGCCACAGAGTGCGGACTGCGTCTAACTAAATAGATTACGATCTGTGATGAACTACAGGCACATAATTGTTTTTAGCGTTTGTAATTCACGGTGTACCGAGATATCTAACAATTAATAATAGACTCGCCCATGTCAAAGATGTTCTTTGTAACAGCACTGGTCTGAAAACTTCAAAAGCCGTAAGGTGTTGCCTTCCACTTTGTGAATTTTTGTAAACTTTACCGAGCCAAAGTACTAAGTACTAAACTGGTGTGAGAATTCTACATGGCCGAAATTGGGTAAAAAAAAATCTATGAAAAGTGTAGCGCTCATTTTATTTATTGTCTGGATTAATTGTTTTAACTCTAAAGAGGGCCCAAGACTCATGATTCGTGGTGTAGAACATGACATTCATTTTACGAAAAGACTGTAATATATTAGGTCAAAGACGGTATGGAGCACGAACTGAAAATAAGTAGATGCAAGACTACTTTACACCTTTATTTGCTTTTTCAGTTTTGTTCATCCGAGTATAAATAGCTCGGTGGAATATAAATAAAGGTTGCTCTAAGGCACGTGTTTTCTTCCCACTTGACGTTCTTCATCATAAGAAGAAGCATTTTATGAGCATGAGATCATCAGATGATAGCTATGCTTGTTTGCCCCCCCCCCCCCCGTCCTCCTCCTCCTCCTCCTCCTCCTCCTCCTCCTCCTCCTCCTCCTCCTCCTTCCCTCCTCCTCCTAAGATCGCTATATTTAGTAGCTGCATTATGATACTTCCTGCAATTTATCTGCGCGGCTTATCAAGACCTACGTCCATCCTAATGTCTAATGCGTTGCTGTTGTGGTAGGGGCAAGAGCCCAATTTACGTCTTTTATCTTTTAGTTGTGTGTGCGGACTCAGCTGAGGTGTAAAGAGAGGTATCTTCATCATATGTGTGTGTGTGTGTTATGCTGCCCTCCGTTTTTCGGTTGTTGCTGCTGTTTTTATTTTGCGTAGTTGATGGATCCAAGGACGCTGGATTCATAAGGTTGAGTGAGTTTTCCTTCTGTCTTGCCTTTGAGGTTCATATCCTTAGCTTATGGCAGGTATGATGACAGGTAGCCTTGGTTGTTAATGTTGATGAAGATCAGTTATTCTCTAGAACTCTTTCATGGTTTTTAAGAGCGAACGGACTACATGAAAACGGGAGATCACAACCCGTAGGCATTATGCTACTGTTTGGTGTTATACCTTTCTTGTCATGATAATATTAGACATTAGAATTGAAATAAAGTTGTAAGCAAAAATTACTTACGACCGGTTAGCAGAAGGTTAATGACATTAAGTAGATCACTTTATGTATGGCATATTTTTGAACCAGTGGAGGTCGATTCAATCTTTTGCCGTGTACACGTTTTTTTTATTCACGTCTTGTCAGTTTATCCTTCCTGCATGATCAAAAGGATTATTTAACATCTTGTTACAGATTTAAATGTTACCTGAAAACTACAAGAGAGTGGAGAACTTTGTTGAATAATCTGTGTGTAAATGACGTAAATAGTGATAATGATGATCAAGATGATTATTGGTGTCATTTTGAAATGTGCCCACCCTCGTGTGAAGCAAACAAAAATACTAGCTGATCTAATAATGTAAATAAAGAAACAAAAACAAGGTAAAGAAGAGGGACAGAGTAAAATACATCATTTGGAAATAAACTGAAACAGATCAACAGACATCGTATACCTAACACAACTGAGATTTACCAGGTTAACTAAGGCGAAGTAAATGACGCCTAATTGAAGCTTTAAAGTCGTTCATGCGCTGACTAGCGTAAATATTCCCAACTTTTCATTCAGAAAGAAATGCAAGACTTCTAGTAAAGGCTAAAGAGACAGTGTGGCACTTCACCAGACGGTTTCCAAATGTAGCGCCCACTAATAGAGGCACGGGCAAGAAAGACGAAAGCCCAAGTTTGCTATTGAAATAAAACACAACGGGCAAATAAGATATCTTTTGACTATAGTGTAAATCCCAATTACAGATGGAAAATATTAAGACCTTTAATTATGCTCAGATGAGGAGGATGGATGAAGTTAGTTGATACCCAGACGGAACAATATTCACGGAATGATGGAGCAAATTATCTGCAGCATGGAATGAATGAATTGTGGTTATGATTTTAACTGCGTGCTAACGAGCGCGGCTACCACTCGTTTATTGAAATATACAAGTGTAGCTGAGCCTGAAAAAGCAACAACATATGTTCTTGTAATTATGTATTTATTTATTGATATATCTGTGATAGGCAATGTTCATTTTGTTTTGCTCTAAAGGAGAGAATTGTATTCGAAGGCAGATTTTATGCTGAAGTGTCTCACAAACTCGTTTTTACGTATGGTTCCCTTCGCTTTATTTTGAGAGAGATAGGTCTTTGTTTGTCAGCCAGTGTGTTCGGCAATTTATTGTGTATTAATAGAAAAAGTAGATTTTTAAAAAATAGATGACGAGTTTCTGAGGTAGTAGTAATAGCAATAATAATAATGAAAATATCCTTTATTTCTTGAATTGTAATGGTTACATCTGTTTCTGGCGTGTACAGGGAGCCCAAGTAATCTCTCAAGTCAGAGTGACCTGCCAAGATCTTTTCTTTTTCTTTTTTTTTCTTCCCCTCAGCTGATATTAACATTAATCCTTTTTATCGTTCGTTCTTCCAAGGAGGAATGCAATTATCACCACTCCCTTCGTGTAATGAGCATTAGCGGCTTCCCTCTACGTTTCTCCTGTGTCCCAGACTCCCCTCTGCGTGTTTATTTTTCTCCAGTGATATTGCTCTTTCCCGTTGGATAATAACGATTTTTGATTAACATTTTTGACGGATTTTTACATGTGTTTTTTTCAGTCCAGGTAAGAAATTGTTCTTATTTTCTTACTAAATGTTCATTTAATGCATATAAAATCTGAGTTTTTCTAAATATGAAATATGAAAATGCCACCTTTTGAAATCTCGAAGGATTGTCACATCAGGCAGATGAGGTTGCTCTATTATTATGTAATGAGACTGCTAGAATTGAACGCTAAATGGTCCGAGGGAAATGTACGTATTTTTTTAACGATCTTGCATCTCCTGAAGAAATGAAGTTAATACCGGTCTTTAAGATGAAAAAAAAAATGCATTCTGTCTGAAGGACGGTTCCATTTATATTTATTTCCTATGTGTAGCTATTGGCGGTTGTATAGTATATGACCCATGCTGATGTAAGAGTCGTTCACGCTGTAAATATATATTATATATATATATATATATATATATATATATATATATATATATATATATATATATATATAAATATATATATATATATATATATATATATATATATATATATATATATATATATATATATATATATATATATATATATATATATATAATATATATATATATATATTATTACGCTTTGTTCTATACTCATATATATATATAATGTGTTATGTTCTCAGACTTCTTTCTAACTTTGTCCGTCTTCTTTCTAACTTTGTGTGGGGGTACAAAATGCACAAAATGCCTAATTACTTAGACCGAAGTTATTTTGTGTGCTAAGTTGATTTAGTGCATTTATGACTTTTCACTTAATGTTCTGTTTCTGATCGTTATGTGTCGGTTTTCAGTTTTACTAGAAGTTATTAATGCTATATATATATTTGTTTTCAAAAAGGTTAACGTTTTCTCGTGGTGGCGGCGACTATCAAGGTGGTAATCACAATGAGTTCGTAATTACCTATTGTAATGTTGAAGGAAGTGTATGTTTATTACCCTATGAATTATCCTCTTTCACAGTGGTTTGTACATTTCTGTTGCCGAAAGCACCGTCTGTTTTATTGCATTATTCAGGTGTAGAACCCACGTGCAGCTATTATGTGGTTATTTCCCTTGCTGGCGGATGTTCATTGAACCTCTAACTCTCAAGCTGCTTTGTAATTTTTTACTTCACAGTTTTTCTTCTAGATTCTGGAAGTGTAATGCTGAATAAGCAACTGATGATTTGTTATTGAAAGAATTGATGAGCTACACATATTTTGATAAATGTAGATTATACATGCTATTGTTGATATCCCACCAATGGTCGTCTCTGTAAATTACCTGCTGTAAACTTCCCGTTCGACATAAAAGCTTCAAAACAAAAAGGTTTTACCAGCCCCATTGTGATCACATTGTTCACTATTTAAGTTGGAAACTTTGGAAAAAAAACACATTTTAAAGGAATGAGGTTTACCCAACTTAACTCTGCCGATACTACTACTACTACTACTACTACTAGATCATATTCAACTTTATCATACTTGAACTAGGGTACACAACTTATATTTTTTATTTAACAAAGGCTGCTTTGTGTTGTATAACGTAGGGCTGGTTAAATGTCACATTTGCTCAATATCTGTGAAGTAGACATTAAATGCCTGCTGCATAAAATATTTCTTATTATGCCAATGCAACTCAAAGGTAGTTAAAGTTATTTTCTAATATTAAAAAAATACAATAAAAAACAAAGAAAAGTTTATATAATAGAAAATAATATACATACATACATACACACATACTTCTACATACATAACCAAGGCCTAGTGGTTCCAACCCTGCCTAATTAGTAAGGCCCAAGATCAATCCCAAGAGGAAATTAGTAACTTGGGCCCGTTCCCTGATTAGTTGACTTTGGTGCGTCATATCCTTGGTGGTAAAGGGCATAGTGCTGCTTCAACTAAAGACCTGCTGAGAACCGAAATGTTAACACCCTGTAGAGTCATCCTTTTTAAGGAAACAGCTCTCATGTGAATAAACGAATATATATATATACGTTATATATTATATATATATATATATATATATATATATATATATATATATATATATATATATATATATATATATATATATATATATATATATATATATATATATATATATATATGAATTGTCATGGATATATGACACACACACACACATATATATATATATATATATATATATATATATATATATATATATATATATATATATATATATATATATATATATATATTATATATATATATACAGTGTAATAGAAATAGGTAGATTGATAGAGTATATGTTTACATATGCATTCACATGTCCTCATGTGTGGATGTGTATGTATGGCTTATGTGATGTGCTTGTGTAAAGTTTCGGCAAAGTTGCAGAGCCGTTTGATACACGTACGTGAGCTCCTGTGCTCTCGCAAGCGATCTAGGTTACGGTATTTACCCCATTGCAGTCGTGTCAGGATCTCAGACCGCATTTACGACTTGGACTAACAAGAAAGAATACGATGGGATTGCGCCGTCGTCGTCCAAGGGCACGGCAGGTCAAGCAGAACGATTTCCATGACCTTTGACCTTCGACTTCTCCAAGCATCGGCTGAGCAGCCAATTAATTACTCCTCGAGGGGGTGAAGGAGGTGCGTTTGCACTTGGACACTTATACTGGCTCAAGAGTCCCCAGACTCAATAGGAGACAAGGAGCAGATCGTTCCATTGCTCTCTCTCTCTCTCTCTCTCTCTCTCTTCTCTTGTTTTTCTGAAGGACACATGCTGACAGGAAAAAAAAAGATTATCAAAATTGGATGACTTTTTTATGGTAACGTACAGAAATACAGGGAAGACAGACAGAGCTATCAGATTTACCGTTAGACCGGCAGACACCCGAGACTTACGTGAAAGCGGATAGCTGAAAGACTGCTGTCTTTAGGCCCAAGTGTTATCACAGTAATTACTGCCCGATTTTAGACTGCGTCTCTCTCTCTCTCTCTCTCTCTCTCTCTCTCTCTCTCTCTCTCTCTCTCTGTCGTAAAATCAACCGGATACTTTGCTCGTGTGTCTTGACTTTTTGCCCTCCTAATGTTGCGTATGTGCTTTTCGTTTCTCTTCCTTAATTATCAATTAATTTCGGATATTCGTTTTCAAGCCTTAGTTCTTTTAATCCTGTGGGAAATACTTGTAAGGGAAATTTTCCATTCTAAATGTTTGTGTCACTAGAGCGCGTTAACAAATTCTGGTGCCATTCCTCTCTTCTGTTTATATTAAAAAAATAAATGAACTGGATGCTTCTGCCTGCTACTATTACTACTACTTTGTGAAAAGAATCTTATTAACTTCACAGCCTTGAAAGGCCAGGAGGTGGAGGCGGATGACGCGCATTGTTTTGTCTCGGAAAAATAAAATGCAGCGACGGCAAGAACATTGTCCTCTCAGAATGCTTTGTGGGTGGCAGTAATATCGATTGTGGTTTTAATTATTGTTGTTGACAATATTATACAGAGTTAAAATTCCGTTGAAGTTCTGCTACGTCCGCCGAGAAGGTTATTTTTTTGGTCTGGTTTTTCTTTGTTCGCTTTTCTTTTTGTCTTTTAGTTAGCAGGATTATTCAGAGTTGTTTGTGGAGTTTTTATTTAAGAAAATGTTTACCAAAGGCGGGCCCCGGTATCGGCAAAACGTAACTAGATTTCAGAAGAGGGAGGAATATGACTGTAGGGGAGAAGAGACCTTTCAGGAGAGGGATTCTGAAGCCCTAGCTGAGGTTTACGGTCTCTGAAAGCTCTTTCTGATATTATTATTATTATTATTATTATTATTATTATTATTATTATTATTATTATTATTTACATTTTTTTTGTACAGGTTAAACTGGCAAGCAAATAGCTGAGGGACCTCAGGTCAGTTACTACTATGAGTGTTGTATAGAAATTTTAGTACGGGCAGCACAATAGAAAATATAACAACCAACATCTTCTTAGAAAAATTAATTACAAATTACGTCATATGTTAGAAACTGTGTGCTAGGCAACATTTCAAGGGGATTTCTGGAAAAAATATGACGCCCTTTCAAGTTTCCTCCGAAAATATTCAAACAAGAGGCTTTTTCAAAGCTATTTCTGTTGTGGTAAACTTGACGGTAGAAGAATTTTTTTTATTTGCAATCATAGGATATATAGAAGGTGAACGAATAATTGAAAATCAAGAGGTTGAAAATAAAAGTGATCCAAAGTACTCATGTTTTTTCATTGCAGGAAATAAATCCTCAGTAGATTTGGCCAAAATTTACAATTTGAAGCAGTGGCTTTCAGGTCATGATTTTTGTTAACAGCTAACACTCCTTCGGGTAGGTTATGTTGCATATTTTGTTTTCTTACAACTATGCAGCAGGTAAAATAATGAATAGATTTCTGTATTTTCTAGTAGCAGTAGTAGTAGTAGCAGGTGCTAGTAACGTAAAAGCAACAACACCAACTAATGGGAAGATATATGTGTGTTAAGTTCGGGTTATGAACAACGACTACCCCAGTGTTTTTAGCTGTGGCTTGTCAGAAGCATATTTTAGTGTAACTTATGGTCCGGTGCATTATTCTGGATTATAATCTCGGTGTACTCTTTTGGTTGATGGTCTTATAGGTGTTAAGATAACTGTCGAGACCTTTCTTAAAGTACTAGATAGACTTGTAAGACAAAGCATTTAGTAAAAAACCGATGGTGTAAGTGGGTAAAGTCTGGGAGATTCGTTGCCTCTTAACTACACTTTTAAATAGCAAGCGCGCACTTCCTTTGGTGTGGTTCAGAATCAGAAATTAATATCTACGTTGTTCACAAGGTGGATATTACTCTTCCACAAAGAACCTTCATCTGCTCGAGCAGAGGACAGCTCAAATATTCATCTTTTATTAAGTGATATTTAAAGAATCTCACGCTGCCTGATACTTGCGGCCATCATTCTTACGCGCGGGTAATAAAAGAGTAAAAGAGAAATACTTAAGGAATGACTAATGGAAGTGCTAGTTTGTGGAGGATCTTCAGTAGAAAGGGAAAAAAATCCGTCGGCATGATAAGAATCAATAGAGTTCTGGGGCTACATCCGATTATTCTGATTAGGAACCTTGCTTCTTTTCCACTTCCCAATCACCTTGATCTAATTAGAAATAGTTCAAGGATTTCAATAAAGAGAATATACGTACATATTTTATTGACTTGATTCTTGTTTAATTTTCCAAGCTCTGTTCTTAAATCTTCTGTTAAGCTTCACGCTAAAGGAATGTTCTGTCGTTATGTTTCCATTATTATTGTAATCTATACCTCCGCATTTCTTTTATTTTACTTACTTTTCCTGTGAGTGTTTGTTAGGGCTTAGTCCATGGAGGGGGATTTGATTGCCCTTCCGTAGGCCTCCTTGTGAAAGAGGAGAAGAATGGCAGAAAAAGACACGTCAGAATTTTGTGAGCTGAGTAAAGAGGCAATATGTATAAAATCGTGAAATTTTATAATATGCAGTCAATATGTTATTCAGATCAATTTTTCTTGCGGTCTCATAAATCATTCCTAGTGTGTAAATGGCAGTTGATGGGTTTTTTAGACTTTTAAAGAGGGCGTTACATTAATGATTTGAAGCGAATTAAATTGACGCTGTGCTTAGATATCATTGCACAGTAACCTGCTAAATAATGAATTATTATAGAATGAAGTGTTGATTTGTGTCTTATATAACAGTATCAAAATAATAAATTGTTATATATAGGAGTGTTGATTTGTAAGTGTCCTATATAACAGTATCAAAATAATAAATTGTTATATATATACTGGATTGGTGGTTTATAAGAGTGTCTTATATAACAGCATCAAAATAATGCAATATTATAGACTGGAGTGTGGGTTTGTAAGAACGTCTTATATAACAGTATCAGCGTCCCGGGTTTTCTTGTTATCGTCCGACGATGACTAGCCCGCTTTTCATTCTTCAGACGCACAGAAAAGATGGGACTTAACTTTCCAAATCGGTTTAAACTGCAACCACCGCACTGTGCTGGGGAAGGGGAGGAGAGAAACCTAAGGGCCGTTTTGGGAGGGAAGGGGTAGGGGGGGAATGATCGGTATCATGAAGGGGTAGGGGGGTGAAGGTTGGGGATTGTGAGTGATGCACAAGCCAAAGTTGATAGCAAAGCTCATCACAGAGCCTAACTTTCCTTCGAGTTTTCAAACTTTGGAAAACAAGATGACGATTACACGTTAATGTATGTACACTGGGTGGATGTGAACTTGTATACGAAACTGGTTGGTATGTTTCGGATACAATAGTCATATCGAGGTTTTTGGTTGATTAATTTTGTCTTCAGTTTATGTACTGATCAACTAAGAGAGTTTGCTAGTTTTACTAGTATAGTATATGCCGCTGAATTATTTGGTTATGTATAATGTTTGTGCAAGGGCTTTTATCTTTGTTTAATGTATATGCGGAGTGACTGTAGATTTATTGTTCATTGGTGGTTATTAAGTATATATACAGTTAATACTGATTCCATTACAAGAATATTAGACGTTATAATGATTTTCTTTGAAGGTACTTATGTAAACCTGTGTTTGTGTCTGATGCACCAAATGGTTTTTGTGGCTAAACATCCCTACCTCATTTTCGTCCAGATATTTTAAAATGCAGCTTTGATAAGAGCGTGGAACTGTGCCTCCATCCCCACTCCCCTTTATGTGCCTGTGACCCAAACTTACATTATGTGTTTGACCCTCCCAAACTCATGTTAACCTCTGGCCGCTTGCCCATCACCAAAAGAAAGTCTCCCAAACCGGTTAACACGTCGCTGCAACAACCTGTGTAACATGGCTCATGCCGGCCTTCTTATACTCGAGGGTGAAGGATGGGGGAAGCGGTTGTTTTCTTTTTCTTTCTTGGAAGGCTCTGATGTTGCCCTCTCCTCCTGTCCTGTACGCTTCCTTACTTACCCCATCGCCTTTTCCCTTGTAGCTTCTGGGATGTCTGCTCCCCTCGGCATGAACACGAGATTGCTTCTTGAAAATAAGGAAATGCTCTCAATGTTCCTTTTGCTAATGAGAAAGAGTTTCATGTATTTATAGTACCCCTAGTGAAGTATCACTGCAGTCGTGCGTGTTACTGCTACTTCCATAAGTATCCGTATCCTCTCTCTCTCTCTCTCTCTCTCTCTCTCTCTCTCTCTCTCTCTCTCTCTCTCTCTCTCTCTCAGTGGCGCACTTCCTTCCCCTCCGTGATCTCATGCTATTCCACAAGAATTATCAAGGTTCTGTAATTATAAAATACGAGCTGGGTTCCAACTGCGGCTGTTCTGATGTGTGTGTGTGTGTATATTTTATTGAAGTAACTGCAATTCGGAAAGAGGTCAAGACAGCATATTTTTCTGCGTATCGCGCTGGCTCCATGTCTGTGTGTTCCTTTTCTCGTCTTTATTCTCTTGTGTTAACGCTGCAATGAATATTCACGAGTTGAAGGGGCGAACAGATGTGATTTGTCGTGATGTCGTTGAGTGTGTGTGTGTGTGTGTGTGTGAATGTGTGCGTAATATGCTTGATTACCCCTTAACCACGTGATGTGTGGATGTGTGCGTGTGTGTGCGCGCGCTTATGCTTATATGATTACCTTTCGACAGATAGTGTGCGTGTATGCTGGAGCACTTCGGCAAAGTATGTGTGCACGTGTATGATTACCTGTGTATGTGTTTGTATGGAATTAGTGTGATTCACTTTCAGTGAATGTGTGTGTCTGTGTGTGTGTTCGTTTGTATGCCGTGCGGAGATTTCATGGTGTCGCACAGCCAATTGAATGCGGTGATTACCAGAGCGTGAATTACACGCGCGTATTTTGCAGCGATATGTTTCGACCACCGGGATTAAGAGGGCCTTGTCTCGTAATGATGATCTTTTCATGCAAGTTAAGGCTTTATCTCAGTCATTTTACGGCATTTTTTCCTCCCGAGTCATATAACTTCTTTTTGCCGGTTGTCGATTTTTTAGTCAATACACGAACTCGTTATAGTATTTTTCCTGAAATTAGGAGGCCATTGCCATATTGCAGAGCTTCTTTTTCTTTCTTTCTTTTTTAGGGAAAGGTCTTTAAAGTTGACTCCATTGATATTCTTGTGAATATTTTTACAATAAATTGTTACATCAAATGACATTTGTACCTGAGCAAGAGCTGCGATGTTCGAGAGCAGATCCAGTTCGAACAGCAAAAGTCGCTTTTTATCGTGAGTGAATTTTCCCTCTCGAAATTTACTTTTAACTCCCGACGACCGCCTTTCGCATTTATACAGCAGTTAAGAGTTGAAAAGGCGTATTTTAGAGGGCAGCTATGTCCTTTTAGAGTTGCGAGTTACAGTCGTTCCCAAGTGCGACCTATCATTGCAGAGCCATTATTGTTGTTTTAATGTTTAATGTACCTTAAAATTGTGCTTCGCTCGCTCCCAAAATTACACATAAACCGCCACGAAACGAAACGGAAAGTGGTGTGGAATTATTGTATATTTCTTTTTTGCCGACTACCTTTGTATTATCTTCTCGTCTTTTTATGTATGTTGTTATCTTTTACTTGTCCCATGTAATGTTCTTGCCTGTGATTTGACTTGGTTTATTTTATTCATATTTTTTTTTAGTTTTGTGTATGTGTATGTGCGTAGTGACTATCAGCTTATGAAAATGCATGAATTGCGATTTTAGAATGAATACCAAAGCAGATTCCTTTAATAATTTTCTCTCTCTCTCTCTCTCTCTCTCTCTCTCTCTCTCTCTCTCTCTCTCTCTCTCTCTCTCTCTCTCTCAGAGACACACACATTTATATGCAATGAATTTCATTGTCTGTCTGTCTCTATATAAATTTTCATGCCGTATACAGTTTGCGTGTTAGACCAAAATTCGACCTTTTTCCGTTAATGTTTCCTGTGCATTTTAATGCCAGAGAACGCTATAAATGGTTGTTGGGTAACATGAATAACGTTCTCCTTTTATTTCTTTGACATATGCAGATAGAATAGCCGGTGTGTCGTGAATACCCAGACCTCTATTTTATGGAAACTAATGCCTTCTCCTCCCCACGAATGATCCCTACCTTTTTTCCTCCCTAACCTCCCCCCCCCTCCCTCCTCCCGTCATGTAGTTGCATTTTGCAACGCTGCAGCTCCAATATTGATCCTAAATAAGTTATGGGTTTGACAGTTTTACTTTCCTCTCTTTTCCAGATATATGATGACTGCAGTAATGCAAAGTGTGGTTGCAAGTTGCGAAGGACGTTGCTCCGTCAGTAATGCTGGCGTATTAATGGTTCAAATTCTTGGACATTAGCGACTCGTTGTGGGTGTTACGGCGCAGGTAAGTTGCTTCCTTATCATGTGACTTTTTGGCATTATGTTTTGTGAGGATTACTTCACGCTGCATGAATAGGAACTTTATGCTTTCATAATTAGTTTAATTCTTTGACTTCAGTTTATACTTTGTAATTTTCACAGTTTTTTTTTTTTTTTTTTTTTGCCTTTTTTTTACACTTTAGTATTACTATGAAGTTTACCGTACATTTTTTGCGAAGCTTTCACACTTTCGTTTTCGAAATTATTCCAATGCCTTCATTTGAACAATTTTTCAGACATTTCTAAAACTTTCTTACTTTTATTATCGAAATAATTTTTATTTCCGATGTTTAATAATAAAGATTTATATGTGAAATTCCTGTCACACTTATGGTCATACTTTTTTCATTTGTTAATATTAATTTGCGTTGTACAATAAGTTTAATACTTTGATCGTGCAGTGACTCCGATTCCATGCGTAACCCGTCGTTGACAAGGTATTGACAAAGAGATATTGAACAAGAAAAATGAAGGTGCATCATTTGTTATCCCCTTTTGCCCCCTTTCCCCTCTTCCTCCTCTCCCCTCTACCTCCCATCCTTCTCTCTCTTGTCTACTCCCAGAAGCTTTTGGGTACAAATATTGACCAACGGAGACGACAAAGAAGAAAATTTCCATAGCGATTCATTGCAGAATTTTGTTTCTTTTTTTTTTCCCTTCTTCGATATCGGAAAGGTCAAAAAAGTAGTGAATTTTATCTTGAACTTTCCTAGAATATCACTATTTCATAAATTTCTTCCAGTAATTCGTGGCCGTTAATTTTGTTAATTTTAAATGGCGATGTAGTTTAGTTTAACTTCATGATATATACCAGTTTTCTTATATTTTCTCCTTTATGCACATGTCCTCTCATCGGACAGGTCATATACACATGTGTGTGTATGTATGCGTGTATATATAAATTTTATATATTATATATATATAATATATATATATATATATATATATATATATATATACATACATACATACATATATATATACATACATACATATATATATATATATATATATATATATATATATATATATATTGTATATATATATATATATATATTTGTGTGCTGCTGCTTAACTTCATTTTCAGTATTATCAACAGTTTTTTTGTCCAGTTTATTTGTTTTGGCGTAGAGAATGTAATCTTGCACTTTCAGATATAATGCGTGCTTTCAACAGCAGTTTGCAAAAGCCTAATTGATTACATTGCATTGAAATAGTGTGATTGCGTGATTTTGTTTTCAGATGACTATAATTTAGTATAAATGTCTATTGTTCATGTTTTAATCTCTGGACGAACTCTTTGCCCTCTTGCTGACAGCGCTCGTTGCTGATCATCTTCCTCTTTTGTCATCCTTCATCAAGTCTCCGCACTCACTTATTAATGCAGCCCAGAACAGCGTATGTGACTTGGATGTGGCACGACCTTGTATCGTTCAGCTCATCTTGAATGAATTCCGGATTCATTGAGCATATCTGATAAATAGTAATAAACTCTTAAAAGTTAACAAAAAATCAACAACAGAACAAGCAAGCAAGCATTATAGGGTTATCAGCAAGTGTAACCCAGTGAGCACCCAACCTTAAAATCACCCCTTTGAGAATGTTATAGAACTGCAGCGAACTGAATGTCAAGTTGGGGCAGTCTTACCATTAAACAAATTATGGGCAATTGCACTCAACATCATGCAACAATCTGAGTATGTTAAACACTTTTATATTTTAGATTACAAAGCCAAAGATAAATAGGAAGGAGTGCTAAACATTCGTGCAAAACATGGTAAAGCTTTAGTGTAGTCTCCTTAACGCGTTATAAAGAATTCTTTTCGTAGCTCAGCTGTTTCTCTAATGGCGCTAAAATGGTAAGTAGCTGTGATGCGATTTTTGGTGCAGAAATTATCGGCTACTGAATGTTTTAAGAGGAAAAGGAAGGCAACTGCCCGGAACTACTTTATGGCTCTCTTCTCTATCGCACCTAGTAATTCTGGTTTCAGTGCTGTTGTTCAGCCGCTACCAAAAAGGGTATGGTGTTGTTTTAGGAGGTGACAACAAACCTGAGGCCTAAAGGTGAGACGGTACCGCAGCGGAAATATTGAAGAACGTAAGAGTTCGTTGAAAAGTCAGGAAAGAAGGTCGTTTCAAGATGTTTTGCCGTCAAGTTCACTGTTTTCTCACAGGATTTGCTCTTGAATTTATTCAACATAGCTCCATTCCTTTCACTGCAACCTCCGCGCCGTTTTTCTTCAACTCTCTTTCCCTCTCGCTCGCATTTCAGCGAGACAGGCACCTTTGTAGTTGTATTCTGTGCGGACGTGATAAGGAAAAAATTCCGGGGATGGGGGTTGGGGGTTAGTGGGTGACATGCACCTTAAGCCGAAAGTAGGCGACTTATAATGAAATATTTTCATTTACCGCTCACTTATCCTTGATTTTCGTAAGCATCTGATTAGAATTCTTTTGATATTCATCTTTCCGCACATTTGCAAGACTATATAACTATTTCATTCAGCTACTTGCTGTCTTAATTGGTGCTCAACTAAAATGTACTTATGATTAAACATTCGGTTGTACTCTTTGCCTTGATATGAATTCACATGCAATAATTTAGCAGGTTTCATAGGAAACGGAATGAATAGAAAGCACCGCAGTATATTGCATGTGGTCAGTAGAGATGATTTACATTTAGTAGTTTCTTTTTATCTTAGTTTCCGCTTATACGTGAAAAAAATGGAAGCCTTTTTCTTACTTTAAGGCTCAGGACGAAACATTAAAGGAACTTAGTACATCCGATACCTGAAAGGAAAAAGGAAATTGGTGGAGGGGGTTGATCAGAGAATCCGTTTTATATTTTTATTTCGAGCCGTTTGGTTACTTGCGAGTAATCAACTTTGAATCTGGGCTCCGATTGATTTCCGTTTGTCGAAAGAGAAAGTTTTTAATTGCCTTTTAACGTCTCAACTCTCTCTCTCTCTCTCTCTCTCTCTCTCTCTCTCTCTCTCTCTCTCTCTCTCTCTCTCTCCTTCCTTTTCATTAAAGGTTAAAGAAGGGAGTCAAGGCTGAGAAGTGTTTTTCATTTAGATTACAATGTAATCTTCTACCTGGCATTCAGTAATTGTCGTGTGTATGGAGATTATGACGTGCACGCGTGCGTACATCCAGTGAGTGTGTTGCGTGCAATGTGCACTTTAATATAAGCCTTTTTTGGCAAATTGGAAGGTAGAGATAAATCACGTAAATGTATTCTACTTAGTCAGGGCGCTATCAGTATTTGTAATCATCAGTAAACATTAATTACATTTCCTCGAAATACTCGGGTCGAAGCTTCGTAGCATTGATGACTAAAAATATTATTGTTCTGATTTGGGCTCAATTGAACTCGGTAATTGACAGTTAATAGTCATTGGCTCGGTTTTCTGTATCCTATTGTATTTTAAATAATTAGTGATTAATGTAATGTCACCCAATTCATGAATCCATTATATCCTTTTTCTTGCCACGCTAATCATGGGAAGCAAGAGTTTGAAAGAGTTTTTTTATTATGGATAAATCATGCTATTTTAATATATATATAATATATATATATATATATATATATATATATTATATATATATATATATATATATATATATATATATATATATATATATATATATATATATATATATATATATATATATATATGTATATATATATTCGTATATATATATATATAAACAGCCCTTAAGAACGGTGGTATAGAAAAGCAGGATAATAAAAGAAAAATAACGTGTAACTGCACAGTAGGGGAAAGCATATAGCTCACAGAATGTGTAAGGGTTAATTATTTAAAATTGCTGTTAGACCATATAACATTTTTTCTCCCGAAATCACAGGAGTCTCGTATATAATGTTTGATGTCTTCCTGTGGTCTCTTGAAGTTTAATGCAATCGTACTTCATTCATGCATCTCCACATTAACTTTGAAGTCATCGATAACAGTATGTATTCAACACTTAAAATGTTGACATCAGCATTAAAGAGTTTATCTAGATTGGAAATCACTCTTTCATCAATGCCAGTCCAGTCCATACTTTGTACATCTTTGGAACCAAGGTTGTGCTGAAAAATTAACAAATCCAGATGATGTTTCGCTGGAGCTCTGTTCGTCAATTTTACTCTAAATATGAAGGCCATTGCTTCTAATGTTAAGATCAAAGTGTATTCATATTGAAATAATTGTCCATTAATTAAACAACACTTTTTTAAATATAAAAAATCACTGTAACTACTCCAACATGTTTTGTTGGTCAACTTTAAATTATTTTTATCTGAGTATCATTGGCACCAATACAATACTAAAATGACAACCAAAGTCTTTAATTATTAAAATTTAATGTCTTGACGGATAATTCTTTAATTTGACTACCTCTTAAAGCTTCCTCATACGTTAATTCTACTACAGTATTTACAAATGTATTACCTCACTTTAACTATGTCAGGACATCTTGAGTCTGTGCTGTTTTGCCCAACTCTTTCACTAACGTGCTCCGCATGTGTTTGGCAACATGTGCAGCTGCATCCTGTGGACTGGCTTTTGTCTTGTTGACGCCGCCAGTTTGTGATATATGTCGAGCACAAGTATCCGTAAAGCACATTTTAACGGAATGCCAGAAATATCAGTGCCCAAGAAACTTATATTTTAAAAACCATACATTGAGAGAAATTTTAGCTGAAAATGACGAATTTTCGCTAGAAGCAATTTTAGAATTTGTACAACACAGCAGCCCCTTACATAAGGTCTGATTTATTACAAACAAATTCTACCCATAAGATTACTAGGTAATCCTTCTTTTAACTCAGTGGTCTGGTAAAAGTACTCTTTAAAAGAAAAGAAAAAGACTTAGGCCTTTCATAAAGGCTTGAATGTTAGTTGATAACAGTATACTCACAAACCTGCCAACAACCTTGTTATGACACTGTGAAATGCATAGTGTTTAGTTTCACATGTTCAAAAATTCATCAGTACCCCAGAACTTCTACCGCATCAGAGTCAGTTTCTGATAAAGTTCTGGTTTGACTACTTTTTTAAACAGTTTATTTATTTGTAATAATTGTAGTTACTAGTAATATTGCAAAACAGGTACTAGTGGTAAAAAACAAATCCAGATATGCAAAACTAATACATGCAGTGCAAAAGTAAAAATTAAAGATTCTGGGGGGTTGGGGGCGATATTTAGACTGTATCGTCAGTTTGTGCTTTTCTTTTCCTTTTTTATTTTTGCCTTTCAAAATCTGTTTATTTTCATCGATTTTATAATTATTACAAGTCAGTAATGGTGATTACAAAAGAGGTAAATTGTTTCTAAAAATGGATGGGTGCCGTGGCTCTATGGTGGAACACTAGACTTAACTTAAGGTTCGTGGTTTGCACCCACCAGTTCATCTAACTGTGAATCTGGGAGTCGAGCAAAGGGCATAGGGCTGGCAGCCATACCCCGAAAGAATTGCTGGTAATCGAAATACTCAGCCTTCCTGGCGCCACCCTTTCAGAAAGGGAAAGAGGCGTATGGCGGGAAAAAAAAGTGCGTGTGTTTATGTAACTTGGCAGAAAAGTACGAAGTGTAAAGTTATGCAGTATTTATTATTTTTTTTTTCATCACAATCCTCTAAGAGTTTAGGAATTCAAAGTAAAGCGGGAAAGCAAGTCACATTCCACTTTTTAAACACCACTTACAGTCTAGGATAAAAGCATACTTTGCATGCAAAGCACGATTTTCACAGTACGTACAGCTCACTTTGTCTAATGAAAAGTACTTTGTGTTTGAAAAGTTGTTCGTTTACAGGACTAGCTGTAAGTCTTAGAGAGAGAGAGAGAGAGAGAGAGAGAGAGAGAGAGAGAGAGAGATGCTTTAAGAAAATGAAAGTCGAAAGATGTCTTAACCGACCGAAGTGTTGACCCGAGAAAGGAGTCGAGTACGGTATTACCTTAAAAAATGTTACAATGCTTTATGTATTGATTTTTGACTTAGCCTAAATTTTATTGCTATATTAACTGCCAGAGATTAAGGTTAATACAAAATAAATCAATAAAAGGAAACGTTTTATGTAAAATAATACATGTTGATGCACATGGTGACAGGAAATGTTTATCTTTAATGTTTTAAGAAATGTTCATGTGATATTAGAACTATTACGTGAAATTGTTGGTTTCGTGTTAGGCTGAGATTGAATTCATCTACACGCATGAAACAGTCACAGATATCGTAAGACAAAACGCTTGAACGTCTTTTGAAGTAAAAATCCACTTCATGATCAGCAGTTTTACAAATTTCAATGGCGTCAGCCCGTTGCCCTGAAAGCTGAAAATTAGATTGGCTAAGAAATAAAAGTAAGTGTCCACCTCCCCAGCCCCGCCACATCTCGTTTCATTTCGACTTCGATTTTTCTCTCACTGGTGCTCTTTCTCTCTCATACCTAGACGTGAGGCTGGCTGTCTCTTTTCCCATTCAAGGCAACCCTTCATCTTGATAGCACATCCAGTTGGAATCAAATGAAAGCTCATACTTTCGTTGTTTAGTCTCCACTAGATATGTTTTCGTCCTACTACAAAAGCATGACTCTCTCTCTCTCTCTCTCTCTCTCTCTCTCTCTCTCTCTCTCTCTCTCTCTCTCTCTCTCTCTCTCTCATCACGTATTAAAATTCATCTCAGTAATTATTAAATGAGCTCAAAGTTTACGTTAAGCATATTTATGGATCAACTTTTCAAAACTAAGATGTCATTTTAACTGAGAAAATGCTCCTCTCTTTCTTCGCTTCATGTGTTCCCCTCCTCCTCCTCCCCCTCCTCCTTCTCTTTTTTTCCCCCGTGTCCCTCTTGTCAAGAGTTCCTCAGCTTAGCAGTCACATTTTAACTTTTTGTTTGGCTTAACTTGATGCTACTGAATAGAATTCGTTCAAAGCTCCCGATGGTGGTGGCCTGGATCATTCTCTCCCTCCCTCCGGCTCCCCCCCACCCCCCCATCCCCCCATTCCCCTTCCCCTTTGCCCCTTTAGTGTCCGGTTGTTGTTTTGTCTCCAGAATTCCCCTTTTCCTTGCTTTTCTTTGTCTCTTTCGGTTGATTTTTCCCGGCTTTTTACAACGTTACGGGATGTTGACTGCCACTTCCCTTCCTATATAATTTTTTCTCTTTAGTGGTCTCCAATTAATGCGTATATGTATTTTCATCACTTAACAAATTATAACAAATTACTGGTCCTGATTCTGAAATCAGCATTTATTTATTTACATGTTTCTTTTATGCTGATGCTATGTTGTATTGGTTTCTATTTTGTAAACTTTTCCAATTTTTTTTTTATTTTTAATCTTTCTTGTTTCTAATAGTTATGAGAAAAGACTGGAATTTTTTTATCAGAATTCACAAAGACTTTCCAAGCTGCCTCGCTCAACAAAGGCACAAGTTTACGCTGTACTCAGGTTTGTTTATTATTTACACTTTATAATAATGGGGAAAGGCAGTATCGCAAGTTGTCAAATTTGCCACTCATAAAAAATGTTTACTTTTTAATGGTCAAATTAGTATATTCTCTCTCTCTCTCTCTCTCTCTCTCTCTCTCTCTCTCTCTCTCTCTCTCTCTCTCTCTCTCCTTAGCCTAAGAAGCCTCTTTCCACCCTTTCTATTGCTCCCTTTGACTGTTAGTATCGAATGTTACTACTTATAGCCCATTATTTTTACATTTCCTCTTCTCGGCGAAAGTGATCCCTTGTTCTGCCCGAACTGTGGTCACTGGAATTTGTAACCTCTATGCAAGTTCTTGCTTGCTATAGTAAAGTCAGAAATGGCCGAGAGGAAGCCAGTCTTTTGACGCCATTCTAGTCTTATTAGGCTGAGACTCACTTGGTCTATTATATACGTTTTATTTTGCTATATTATTGTGGTAAAGATATGTTTACTTTTATTTTGCTCTGCTGTTAAGTTGAATGATCGTCATCATACTTATGCCATATGTTGAAAAATAAGCATTCCCTTAATGACTCCGTCAAAAGGGCTTTTGACCGAGAAGCAGGTCACAAATGCACGACTTCCAAGTCTGCTTATTCGTCAATGCGAGATGTGCTGTGGGTGACATCATGGACAGAAGCATTATTATTTTCCGGATGACCACCACTTCCCTGTCCATCCACCACTTCCCTGTCCATCTGTACTGCTGTACAATATCATGGATTCCTTGAGCTTTTCTAATTGTAACGTAAGTAGCCTGTTGTCCGTCCTTGCTTTTCTGCCTGGCATTCGTGCCAACAAATTTGGAAAGTGGCTACCTTACTGAGCTAAAACTTTTAACCCCTCTATCGTTTCCGACCTGTGGTATGCATTTATTTCATGAAATATAATCCCTAAAAAACTGGTTAATCCTGAGAACGCAGTAGGCGTGGGTGATGTCATGATACGTGGAGTGTATATGTATATATATATATATATATATATATATATATATATATATATATATATATATATATATACATACATACATACATACATAAGAAACCCTTACCTCGGTCATGAGTGTTTGTCCCCAGCATTTAAATTTATTGTTTACGTGTTTGTGTAGCTTGTATATGTACTGTTTATGAAACATGCCTTAATGTGTCTTTATTAAAATGTAAATCCATTATTCATGCGCATGATTTATTCACCATTCCAGATTTTATTCCACGTTCGTAGTAGTTACGCAATAAAAGATAACATGAATGATAAAGAAGGACGAGAGACTTTTACACAATTTTCTTCAGCGTTAGTGTATTAGTTTGTGTGTATGTGTGTGTGTGTATGTATGTATGTGACACACGCTAATGATACCACAAACACGACGCCACACTCGTTAACATCCGACCCACCACCTCATTACATACACACATACCCACCAGTCCATTCCTCTCTCTCTCTCTCTCTCTCTCTCTCTCTCTCTCTCTCTCTCTCTCTCTCTCTCTCTCTGTCATATCCACCAACCTGTCTCTTTTGCTTCATATACGCTTCACCTTACGCATTCCGCTTTAATACTATTTTGTGAACTTTCAGTTCTAATTAATTTTCTCGTATATATTTTACGAAAAGTTTTCAGGATTTGAAACAAGGATGTGGAAGACATTCCAGTGATGGAGACAGTGAAACCTCGTGACATTTGTGTACATTGTTCGTAACACCAAGTTATGCTTTCATTATACCCTCCTTTTATTTATTAGTATATTACACGCTCCTAATTATTTCCATATATCGTCGAACGTTCGTAGCATATATCCTGCTGATGACCTTTCTGGGTATTTGGTTATTCTGATTGACGCTGGGTTTGCGTTAGAATACATTTTTTCGGGGGAGGGGGCCGGTTTCGTGATAGGTTCATAGATAGGCATAAACTCATCCCTTACGCACACATTTAGTTTTGAAGATAACAGTGTAAATAATTACTCATTTCCACAGAACAGATATGGTGGAATTAAACGCTGTGTACTTGAACACGCGGTGTGCAACTGTGCACTTGTATGTTTTGCATGAGACTAATTATTGAAGGTTAGGCTCTTTGATGATAATCATGTAATAGGATTCGGATCTAATTGATATCATGTACCCATAAAAAAAAAATAGCCTTCACACCCTCACCTCTTGCCTTCCAACAGTAAATTGGCAAATGTCGCAATAGGTTAATGTGACTACTGCTGTTTGCATTCAAATCCAAACCTGGGACAGCTGTTTGTGCAGTAACATTGAACTTGCTCAATGAAGGGTAATCTGAATATTGAACGCGTTTCAGTTTTATGATATGTATGTATGTATATATATATATATATATATATATATATATATATATATATATATATATATATATATATATATATATTATATATTATATATATACATATACTGTATGTATAGGCATGTATGTGTTGTAATATATATATATATATATATATATATATATATATATATATATATATATATATATATATATATATATATATATATATATATATATATATATATATATATATATATATATATATATATATATATATATATATATATATATAGGCATGTATGTGTTGTACACACGTCATTATACATGCAGTGGTTCTTCAAAATGTGCTCTGGCTGAAATAGGATAGGTTTTGCTGCAACTGTGTTCAGATTCATATTGAAACAGATTCGTTTATGTTTGTTCTGTAGCAAGCAATAGCAGAGGTTCATTGCCAAAATCTGTTCGTTTGTTTTTTATAGTGCATAAGTTGGATGACATTTTTCCCGAATGTCCGTAAGCAGATTGAAAGCAAAATGGAATTGCAAAAACTCTCACAGACCCTCATCCGAAGTTTGTGAGGCATTTACCTCAGCGTGTATGCGCGCACATCTGTAGAGCCTACAGCTGTTAAGCCATTTATTCAAGGTATCGTTGAATGTGTCGTAATGAGTATTGCTGTCGTAGGTGAGAGGAACAGGCACACAAACAAAGAATCTCGCACATGCGCATGCGTCTGTTTTCCCTCCATAGTTGAGAGCCTTGTAACGGTGTGGTAGTTTTGTTGCTGACAGAAAGAGCCAGAGAGATAGGAGAGAGCAAGAGAGAGGGAAGTGGTCCATTCGTAAAGGTTCAATTTCCATTGATGGTTATAAAAAAAAAATATGGCGCCAGTGCGTGAAAGATGGTTTTGAAAGGGCATTCTGTATATACAGTAAAATGTCATGAAGTGGTTATTGACACAGGGTTATCATTGTAAAAAGTTTTGCGTTGCTATGGCACTGGATTAGAATAGAATGTACTGATGTCTGAATTTCACTCATTCTTTTTTTTATTCATTGCGTACAAATTTTTTCGTCGCAGGTAGTTTTTTGATTTTGCAGTTTTTTTTATTTTTTACTAGCAATGTAACATGCTGAATGATAATTGAAAGTACATTTGCCATGCAGTTTTACGGCTTTTATGTCTTAATTCAATTTCAGGCCATCTCTTCCAGGTTTTTGTCGTAATTTGATTTCATTTTCATACCAATTTTTTCTTTCGTTGTTCATTGGTGTTTATATTCATATTATTCATTCATTCATTCTGGTTTCCTGCTTTCGTATATGATTACCCCATGCAGTCCCTTGCATATATCTGTCTATCTGTCTGTCTATGCATCTACCTATATATCTATATATATTTATTTTATATATAGATAGATAGATACAGATATGTGTGTGTATTTATACATATAAAATTAATGTTTATAAGAATGAATGAGGAAATGGGAAGGCTGTTTGTGGCGTTCAGAGAACCAGAAAACGTTTACGATAGAACGATAAGAGACATGATGTTAGGGTTTTTTTCAGTGATCGTAGGTTTTTTATGGAGAAGGCGAAGACTAAGTTGGAATATATAGACGGGGAAATAACTGGTTAAACATGGCTGTGTTATATTTCAGGGGCTGTTGTATGTTTCTGCGATTTTATTCATTCGATAAGTCAGGGGAAAAAATGGGGAGAATTGGGCAAATTTGTTGTATAAAAATTAGGTGGAATGGAGTGTGGACTGGTTGATGTTTGTAGTTATACGATGTTAGTTGCTTATAAGGATGAGACTCCCCAGAGAACTGACAAGTAGGATAAGGGAATATATGAAGCACAGAGAAGGTTAATAAGGAAAACAGGAAACCCTCTGCAAAAAATCTGGAAGAGAAAAATTTGTGTGGCAGTGAGAGTCATGAATGAAATGTTGAGCCACCTGTCCTTTATGGAAGTGAAATGGAATGAGAGGAAAAGAATTTGTCGAGATAAATGTTTTTCGAATTATATTTTGAAGTATATGAATGGCTGAAAGGCTTGAATTGTCTGGATACAGTAAGGATGTAGTAAGAAGGTTAGCACAAGTGAAAAGATAGAAGGGCATGCTGTTGATCCTGCTGTGTAGATATATGAACCGACTAATGTTATAGAAGTTTTTTTATACGGGGTTTTATTTTTGAGTCTTAAGTTTTAAAGGTGAAATTGCGTTGACTGCCTCTTTTGTTTCTCTGTAGACGCTCAGTTTAAATGGAAATGTACGCATACTTTTCTTCTCTTATTCTTTCTTGGTCTTCATTCTCCTCTCCTTTTCCTTCTTAAGACTAAACGAGCATTCCGTCCTGTTATCTCGGATAGATCGTTTGCGGTCGAGAGAACCCAACAACTGTCTGGTTAATACGTGAGATAAGACAGAATGATGTATCTGTTTTCCGCGGATGGAATCTCTAATTCGAGCCATTCCCTCCGTTGAAATAAAAGAAAATACGCCGGCTTTCTTCATCTGTGTGAAAGGTTGTCAGTGGTTGATCAAGTTATTGTGCTCAGGGGTATCATTATTATTATTATCATTATTACTATTATTAATATTATTATTCTTTCTATAATCCCTGCTGCTATTTTTACCTGTGACTTTTTATTACTGTTTCTTACTTTGTCAGTGTCTAGATAATTTTTTAACATTTCCCTTTATTTATATCCGTATCATTGGTGTTTATCACTTATACGACGTGCTTTTCATTATGAAGCTGAGTGCCTGAGACGTATGATTATGCAAGTTGGTAGCTGGTATTTAGACCTATCACAAACGCTATAATAGGGAAAACAACTATATGACCTATGGTCGACTAACGTTTTCATCAGTTACTAGTTTAAGATAAATTTGTGAAAGGTGGTACCTAACATTCGGTCCAGATAATATCAGGGATCTCGTTTTAAAGAATTGTTTCATACGCGATTGGTATAGGTTTTAAATTGTGACCTTATTTCCCGAGATATGTTGACCCCCGACAGTCAGAGTGAAAAAGCTTCCTAAAAATTGTCTTCGGTCTTTTTATCCATATAAGGAAATGCCATGCAAAGGAGTTGTGCTGTTTGTAATGACAAAGGTAATTAAACTTCCAAAAACTTAAGTTCTCTCTCTCTCTCTCTCTGAAAAAGAACGCGAGTGCGATTTTTGTTCATGTAGTAACAGTAGACTATTTAGAAAATTCAGTGCTGTGAATGTTTGTGTAAAAACTAGTCAGTAGCTCAAAAAAGAAATACTGAGCAGGTCAAGAATTTTGTATCTTGTTTTTGTTCAAAAACGCTGGAGTAAAACATGAACTTCGTTATCGTCTAGGTATTAACTTGTAATGTTTTGGGTGGTAGTGCTTTCCTTATTACATATTGATTTCTTCCAAAAGTGGAAGATTTATTGATGATAAAGTGGAAGCGCTCTCTCTCTCTCTCTCTCTCTCTCTCTCTCTCTCTCTCTCTCTCTCTCTCTCTCTCTCGTTATGAGAAATGATCTTTCTCTCTCGTTATGAGAAACGATTATCAAAATCTGATTGTTCTTTTCTAATAATAACTGCGGTAATGTTGATTGCATTTTGATTGCAAGCTGCGTAATCATTGATTTTTACCAGAGTGTGTGTATTGTTCTATTTTACTCTCTTATTTTTCAGATGCCTTTTGACTTTGCCTAATGAAACGGAACAATGCGGTGTAGTTGGAATGGAGTTTTAGTATATATGGAGATTATTTTTTGCTAAATTTTTAATTTCTGATAATTTTTTCATATCAGAAAAACATGTATATAAAGAGTGTATAATCTTTTCAACATAAGTCGTTTCCCATAACGGAGGTGGATTCAGAGAAAACAGTTATAAAATACGAATGTAGAAGTGATTGCTTTAACCGCTGCATCGTGGATCAATCCCATTTGCAGACACTTTTCACGATAATTGCCTATTCATGCTCTTATAAAGGCGGCTCATCAGCATTTTCTCGAACCCCTTACACACCACACCAGTATCTCCTATCTCCCACGAGCACTCCCGTATTTTTTATATTACTGCTCTTCCTTTTTAATATCCATTTCGCGTCGTCCAGTTGGTACCTTTTACATCTTCCTATTTCCTCCTTGCAAACACTTCCGAATTATATATATATATATATATATATATATATATATATATATATATATATATATATATATATATATATATATATATATAATATATAATATATATATATATATATATTTATTTATACATATTTTTTATCCAAAACTATTATCGTCCATTCATCCCACGGGACCAAAACACTGATCCATCCTTTCCCATATTACGCTAGTTATACCCCATTTCCTTTGGAAAATTTTACCTCAAGTTCTTTGTATCTGCATTTCTCACTATTTCAAATTATCTTATGCCACATATACTGTACTACGCAAACAGTTCATGACTTATTCACATTCGACATCTACGCTCCACTTCCTTATTAGATTTGGCTCTTCAGTTTCTTCATGCATCCTCATCTAGGCTCCTGCGGACTATCCAGATCTCTATCCAGTCTTGGCACACACCTTGCTGCCTTTCTTACTTAACCCATTCTTTGACTCATCTCTTGTCCCATCGAACCGCTATCCTTTTTATTTACTGCCAAATCCCCATACACATCAGTTGCTTCCATTTTCCACCATCTGTATTAGCATTCATTGTCCCATCTTTCTGATCTCCATTTGCCCTCAGAACTTTACTGTTGCCCACATTTACTCTCAAGTTTCTCTTTCAAATATTTTCGAAGCCTCACTAGTGTCGGCAGTTTCCCTTCACTATCTCCAGTCAGCACTATTTCGCCTACAAACTTCAACCACAGAGACATGACAGCCTTGTCCCAGATCTAGTTTTACACCTAACCAATCATTCTCCTGTCTTCATATTCTACACTGCCTCTCTGTCGATTTTATAACGTGTTTTTGTGGGACCTTGTGTGCCTCATACAGTTTTTCCCCCGTTACTTTCAAACTTCTTCCATAACTTTTTTTTTACAAGAAACAGTTAATCCCCACACCTTTTCCCTTCAAAACCCACATTTAATCAGTTTTCAGTCCTCTATCATCAAAGCAAACGGTCTCCTTTATCACATCATCATTATATAGTTTTAATAGCCACAAATCAATCAGTCAGTCATTCTATAGTGAAACAGTTATTCCTCTCAGCCATTTCTTATGTTCTCTTGTCATATATTATCCTTGTTTTTGTGTTAAATATTTTTTTGCCATTGCTTTTTGGGGCAGTGTACCTGAACTACAATGAATATGGCGGAGTTTCTCTCTCTCTCTCTCTCTCTCTCTCTCTCTCTCTCTCTCTCTCTCTCTCTCTCTCCCAGTATGAAAGTCCCATTTCTACTTTATGCTGTGAAATATCATTATTATTTTCTTTTGTATAAGTTTTTTTGCTTTTGCTTGTAAACTGATAAGTATTGGAATTGTCAAAGTTGTTCATTTAGACATTTAAAGCTGTAATTAACCCATTTAGCAAGAACAGGGGTTGATTATTACACTGAACTTGAATTAAACCTGTGGTTTGTTTAATGATCAAAGCTAGTATGACAATGCAAAATGAAAAAGATTGCTAAGTATTATCTTGAGGAAGGAAAATTTTCAGTAACAGTAATTACAGCAGAAAAGAATATGAACCAGTGCTAACGATCTGCGGGAGCTATTTAAGTTATAATGCTCATTTTCGCTCAGATATCTGAGAGTAGACTAATTATGGAAAATCGACGTCATAATTAGAACACTGCGGGATTCATAATTACGTGCAGCGTAAGTTAACAGAATGAAATACTGATGTTCTGGATGAAAGGATTCAACTATAGAAAAAAAAATTCTTCGCTGCAGAATCAGATTTTGTTCAGAAATGAAAGTAAGTGATATGAAGTTAACATGGGCGTTCAAGTGTTATTTGTGAAATTTCTCATTTATGGTTACACCTGTACTTGATAATAATTGATCATAGCTGTGAGTGTGTTCATTCAACTGGGTGTGTAGGAGTTTTCTTTTGTTTCAAATGTAACTCAAGTCACCATGTCACTATGCCTGGTACTTTCAAGATAAAGGTCAACATGTGGTACGATAAGCTTGAAGCTTTCGTCATGTGAAGAATAATGCAGCACTGGTATAGAAAAACGGGATGAAAGTAAGAAATTTCTTTGAAATTGTCGCCTAAATCATGTTATATATATATATATATATATATATATAT
>NC_089745.1:55036493-55068993 GCF_040412425.1 Macrobrachium rosenbergii | reverse complement strand
GTGTTATTTCCCATTCCGCCACTCCGTAAGGAAGTGACTCCGTACCCCCATTTGCCATATGTTCTTTATGGGTGTGACCTTCGCACACCATCCTCTCTGCCAGGTGCTCTGTTTTGGGCGTGATCGCAGCTTCCCGTTAATATCACAGGTGCTCCCCACAAGACTTTTTCTTAGTATTTCAACCAGTTCTGCCACAAGTGGTTGTGGATATTTCAACACCTCTAGTTTTACACTCGGTAGTAAACCAATAGCGCAAAGTCAGATAAGTGCCATCACTCGTCCACGGGCAGTCGAGAACCTTAATTGCTCTCTCCTCTGACGAGACGACTGACGTCAACGTCAAACTCATTATTCTGGGTGATCATTACCTTTTGAAACTCATGGTATCACTATTATGCTGAAAGGCTGATCAAGTTTTTCAGTTGGTTTAAAGCCGTTTAATACAAATTTTTTTTTCTTGTTCTTTAATACTAGCGAGATTGGGAACTTGATTTAATTTCCCGATGCCTTTTTGGATTTTTCCTTTTTTTTTTTTTCATTTTAGAAAGTATAGAAAGGTAACATGAAGATTATTTAGAACTGCAGCAATGTAAAAAGTTAAAAAAGACCCTTAGTAGAACAGTGAGAAATGCTAAGATAATTAAGATAATTACAAAAAATTAGGAAAGTAGTTCATCACAAAGAACAGACTCATGTAGAATAAGGGAAAATAGGTACCCCAGCGCTATAGGTAAAAATTTGAAAACTTACGTTAGGACTCGTTGAAAGTAGATTGATAGAGAGTTCAACAAAAATTCGTTAAAAGTAGATTGGCATGGCGTTATCCAAAGACACGTTGAAGGTGTATTAACAAAGGTACAAAAAGATTCTCCGAGACTAGATTGACTCGTCGAATACGGATGGACGAAGTTTCACCCGAAGACTGGTTGCAAGTAGATAGACTAAATGATACTTAAACTCGTTGAGAGTAGGATGACGAGAGATTTCCCTTGATATCCCCTAGGATTTGTTGAAAGATTTACTACAAGACATGTTACTTAAAGACTGCTAGTAAGCGGCGGTTGGAAAAACTGCTAAAAAAAGTGGTGAGAGAGGGAGTTGGAGAAAAATGGCTGGTACTGTAGAAAATGAACGAGCATGTACCGGTTAGCGTTTCTAAACTCCAGAGATAAGTGTTACTAAAGAAATCATTGAGAGCATTTCTGAGGAAATGTATCCAAAGGCATTTTGCAAAACGAGTATGAAGAATTTTGGAAATCAAGATTATATTTTATGGAAAAGTGAAGACTTCTGTGAGCAAAAATTATTTAAGATTTATATCGAGTAGAAAGACTTTGAAATAACAAGATACTTTTTGAAAATAAGTATTCTGAGTGTTTCCACAATAATTATTGAGATTTAAAAAATTCGTAAAGTTACTTACGCATTTTTTATTATAAGGCAAAATAGAGAAGAAATCATAAATCTTACTCAAATCTCCCCTAATGTATATTATGTATATATATATAATATATAATATATATATATACATAGATAGATAGATAGCTATAAAATATACTGTGCATATGTGTGTATCAGTAAAGCTTATTGAAAATTAAGATGAATGATTCCGAAAAATTTAATTGAAATGAAAATCACCACAAATGCCTAAAAGATGTAATTGGGGGAAGTTATATATGTTTTCCATTGGTGTTCTGAAAGTAGATACGCTAGGTAAGTTGTCAAAACACGCAGTGCAGAAAAGGAAAAAGTTCTTCAGCCGTATTTAAGCTAGGAAAAATTATTATAAGAATTGTTCAGGTGTACCAAAAGATAAAGTTAGATAACCAGTAACAAGTAGGTGAGGAACGAGCATTATCTTTAAAGTTTGCTCACAACTTTTATCTGAATAATCCTCCTTTTATGGAATGATTTAATTATGTTCATGTGTAAATTTTTCGTAGCATTCCCGTGAAGTAATTTCTCTCTCTCTCTCTCTCTCCAGAAATTTTGACTTCTTAAAATATTGTGGGGAAAGGAGATGAATGTCTTATCTTGCCATTAGGCAAATTTGCTTTTAACTTTGAGTCCTGACTTTTTTTCTCTTCGTTTTTATGTTCTTGGATAAGTTTTGGTCCACTTTTTATTGAATGCGACTTCCTTGATTTTATTCGGGATTGAAAGTTGGTTTACTTTTTAATAAGAACTTGCTTCTAAGAAGCATTTTTTTTTTCTTATTTATAAGAGCCGGGGGAGCGTTTATGGGTTGTGGATGTAAGACTTGACGTAATGTAGGATGTACGTTTTTGCCTATTCGTAACTTGTTTTAGGAAGAAGAAATTTCTAATCTCAGTGATGAAGTAAATGTTATCATATTGTTGGAAAATGCAGTTGTGTGTTTAATCCTCAAGACGTGTTGCTTGTAAGATTAACAGAGTATAGGCGTTGTAACACGAACAATTGTTTTTGGCATCTTGTGATCCCATGCTCCAGGTGGTACATGGGCCCATTTCATTATTTAGAGGATAAGACATACCGTAGGCCTATCCTATTTCTAAATATGAAAAGTGTTCAAGCCAGTTTAAGTGATTCAAAGAAAATTTTGCTCTGAGCTCATGTAACGTAACTCTAATTTTGAAATTTAATGTTTCCATTGTGCTGATTTCATTTTGCATTTCGTTTTTGTCTTAGGAAGGTATTGGAATGTCTTTATTCTCCACGCTTCCCACGTACCCCGTAGCGGGGTAGAGCCGCCAGTGTACCTCACGCGGTGCAATGTAGGCATTACTGAAGGTTCTTTGCAACGTTCCTTCGGCCCCTAGCCGCATCCCCTTTCATTCCTTTTACTGTACCTTCTTTCATAGTCCCTCTCTTCCATCTTGCTATCCACCTTCTCCTAACAACTGTTTCATAATGCAACTGCGAGGCTTTCCTCCTGTTTTACCTTTCAAACCTCTCTACTGTCAATTTCCCATTCGGCGCTGAATGACCTCATAGGTCCCATCGCTAGGCCTTTGGTCTAAATTCTATATTGCATTCCATTCTTCCCACGTAAGATGACGAACAGTTTTTCCGCCAATACTGGTTCCTTTGCGCAAGCCCGCAAGGCAAGGTACAAGACAATGTGCCCGCGTGACAGCGCTTAAGAATATTATTATTAATAAATTTCGTTAATATATTTTTATTAAAAAAAAATTTCATAAAACTTATCCACCTGTATCTGACGTACTATTCAGATATAAGTGAAAGCATTCCGTTCTCAGTTCTGCAGCGTTCCATCTAATGCAACTTCCCCATTCCTTTTTATTAGCTCCTCAATGAAACTCTGTTTCTTTGTTTTTTGCCGTTCTCTGGGTCCATAAGACACTTCACGTACCTAGGAGGAATTTCAGTGAAATTTTTGGCTGGGTAGGCTACAGACCACGCAGGAAAGTATTCGATTTTCCTATTCTTTTAATTATATGTTTATTTGTAAGTTAGTTGGAAAATACGCCTGTGTTTTTGCTATTTTTATGAAAAAAATTATAGATGGAAAGTAAGAAATCATAAAAAACTACCAACGAGTATATTAACGATTTGGAGTTTGCAAATACTATAATCAGACACTGTTTTTACCAATGATAAGCCCATATGCATTTCTTTACCAAAGATTTATTTATACAAAAATGCATTTTATATCTGTACCCGGTTAACGTTCCAATCACTTCTACCCTTTATACACTTTTATTTCTGTTTTGACACACACACACACACGCACACGCACGCACACACACTTTGTGCTCTTCATTCTCCAGTAGTGTAACAGGAAATTAAGAGCTCTGGTGATGTATGCCAAAACTGTGACGTTGTTATTCTAATGCCTTTGTTTCGGTGACAGTTTAAATCCTTAACTCTTCTTGAGGACTTTTAAGATCTTCCTAAAGTCTCCCTTAGATTCTTCGAATTCCGAAACATTGTACGGTAATCAGGCCTCTTCTAGCCCTGAGTCGCGCCTCTCTCTCTCTCTCTCTCTCTCTCTCTCTCTCTCTCTCTCTCTCTCTCTTCACCATAGACTGTATAGTTTAAACCCATGAGAACTACAGAATTTGAGAGCACGCACGGCTGATGAAGAGTTAGAGGAATTTATTTCTGGTGATAGAAATTCATTTCTCGCTATAATGTGGTTCGGATTCCACAATAAGCTGTAGGTCCCGTTGCTAAGTAACCAAATGGTTCTTAGCCACGTAAAATAAGTCTAATCCTTCGGGCCAGCCCTAGGAGAGCTGTTAATCAGCTCAGTGGTCTGGTAAAACTAAGGTATACTTACTTACGTACGCTGATAATCTTGTTAAATTTATGTTTTTGTATGGTCAGAGTACGATGTATAATGTGTGTATGTGTATATATATACTGTATGTATGTTTCTATAATATATATATATATATATATATATATATATATATATATATATATATATATATATATATATATATATATATATATATATATGCTGTCTATTTAAAGACCATGTTGGAACTTAATTCAATAGGATTATGAAGAAATAAGTGAGTATCCTCTAAAGGTAGATGATGAATAGAATAACGGGCCAATGTTATAATACCAAAGTGAACAGATTTTGTGAGCATTAATGAAGGGATATGATCTCCGAGTCAGTAGCAGTTCTTGGAGGTATGAGGAAGAAATAAGAAGAAATGAAAGCCCAAGGTAGGATAATGAAATAATAGGTATAGTGAAGGTAAAAGGGGGTTGTTTGAGCTGCGGTTGCTAGGCAGATGAGAAAATTATGCAGAGACATTCAAGAGAATAGAAAAGGTGTGATATAACGAAAACTGAAGGGTACATATTAGTAATTACTTCATCAAGTTAAAGATATTGAACTTGATATAAGTATGGTTAAGAGAGCAAACGACGTGTTAGAAAAGAATAAGTGAGTAGAGAAATGTCACTGGAGAGAATAGAAAAGAATAAGTGGGTAGAGAAATGTCACTGGAGAGAATACATTCCATTGCTGATGGAGCGTTGGAGATGTGAGAAATGCACAGACGGGATGTGCCAAGGAGGGTAGCGAATGGAGAAAGATAGAAGGAAGAGAGTTGCATCCAGAAAGCGTAGGATCAGGGATCAGCGATTGTTGAAATTGAAGGCCATTTAAATTTCCAAGAAACAGGAGTGGGTATTCACGTTAGAGGTAAGTGGTGCAATGTGTGTAAGGGCTCGAAACACTGCTGTTTGTTTTATGTGTGTGTGTTTATATATATATATATATATATATATATATATATATATATATATATATATATATATATACATACATATATATATATATAATGATGCTATAGCTATAGCTTGAGTTTTTCGCACAGGGGGTTAATCTTTGACTCATCTGTTGGAAGGTGAACGTGGTAAACACCCGGTTTTTTTTATGGACCTATTGAACGAAAAACTGCTATATTTACAACCAACAGATGTAGTCAGTATCATGTCAGAAAATAATATATTATTTCATCGTGGCAAGAGATTCTTGTGCTGTTAATAGTATTGAATGCTGATCGTTGCATTTATGAATGAGCGCATTAACGTCCGTGAATTATACTATTTTGAGTTAGAACGATAACTTACGTCAGTACTCTCGCAGTATCGCTTGCATAATAAACAGCTCTCATAGCGTGTGTCTGTGTATCACACACCTATAATTATGAAATATCGGTCTCACTTATCATGGGTCTTGACATTGTAGTAATCGCTCTCTCTCTTTCTCTGTCTTTCTCCCGATCTCTCTATGTACATATGTGTGTGTGTGTAAGGAATCAGTTTTTTTGATAATTTTTGTATGCATAGCAATAACTTTTTCGTAAACCCAACTGATTTTTCTTTAAACGGAAGGAAATGCAACTGATTAAGGAACACGCTTGTAATTTATGCGATGAGTTTATATACTTACTAGCTTTCGAGTATACAGTTTTACCGTATACATGCGTGCACTCTTTCTCTGTACTTTTTTGTAATGACATGTTCAAGTCTATCGTGTGAGTCTGTTATCCAGATGTTACAGGTTATGTAATCGTTAGAAGTAAAAAATATTTGTGTTTATGCTGTTGTTTTAGTTGTTTTCTTTGTGATTTTCGGTTTTTTCTGAGTGAAATTAAACTCAATTCTAGGTCAGTGTCGAATCCGATAAAATAGCTGTATGAGAAAGGCTTAATCTTTTTGCTCCTTTTTTTATTTATTTTTTTCTTTTGCTTCGGTGGTCTTGTCAAGATATTTCTTTCTTTGGATCGTGTCATATCTGTACCATGGACAAAGTAATGGATTTAAAATTCATCCGCAGTCAAGCGCTGTGATCCAGTAAGTATCGCTTAGTTGCACCACTTTGTCTTCAAGTTTAATTGACTTTCTCGAGAGTAATTCATTGCAAGAGATTCTTAAGAAACTATTTTGTCTCTGCAGTTGCGATCAGACAATAAATAAAATGCTGCTATCATTGTTGCCTTGTCTTAAGTTGTAATTTTATTGCCGTTTATGACTGGAGTCTGGTTGATGATAACGATGATAATGTTGATATTTTTATAATTTATGTAGACTTTTTGTATTGGTATCTCCCGGTTTTAAGTTTGTGCTCGTCATGTCACAATTTCCCTCCCTTTTATCGTCAAATAGGTTTTCTCCCAGTTCCACCTTCATCTTTATTTTCTAGCTCTCTTCATGTTGGGTTCCAACCACTCCAACTACCGCTTTTCACTGTCTTAAGCACTGAATGGATGAAAATCCGATCAGTGCTTCGGTTGAAAGGCCAAATTGGAAATCGAATCAAATCATATCCAGCACTGAGCAGAAAAAGGATTACTTGTCACTGTTTTTATTTTTCGAATGAAAAGAACTGTAGGTAACCGCTTTAATCAAAAGACGCGAGAAATCGCGATTCGGTTTTGGTTTTGGATCTTGTCTGCCTTGTCGTATTACTTACGAAAACTGAAATTGCTGTTTAGCTGAAGCCCTGTCGGTCGAGGAACTGTAAACATATTTCGTGCCTTGGCAACCTACCGTTAAGAAATTGGACCCATTGTAGACAGGTAGTTTGCTAGGGTGTGATTTGGAGTTGGCTCAAGTATCATAATTCTGGCATTAAAACTAATGGCCTTAGGGGGTTGCCTGTATGCCAACGTCGTTTGGCATTCCGCTGTATAGTGGTAACCGATCCAAGCACTGAGCAGACCTGGTATTATGCTTGCTTTGCTGATTGAGAGACCAGAGATACAGTAGGAGTCAGTGTTGCTGCAGCTTGTAACTCTCAGTGCTTGCTGCGCTATGTTATAAACGGACAGTATTTCTGTGGTGAAGCACTGGACTTGTATTTGTAAGGTTCATGGTTCGATCCCATCCTACAACCTGCCAGCTGACTCAGCTGTTAATGTCTACCAGCGCCAACTGTCATCAGGATATTGGTGTGGGCTAGCATCCTCATCCCTAGATAATGAGAAATTCAATACACTTTTCAGGCAAATGCCTACCCCTCCCTCCTCTCCCTTCTAAAACGTAAAAGACTTATGATAAAAAAGGATATATATAATATATAAATAAATATATATATATATATATATATATATATATATATATATATATATATATATATATACATATATATATATACTGTATATGTATATAAGTTATAAATTTTATTTTTCACTTTCTTTTCTGATCCGCTCTCCTTCAGTCTGAGAACACTTGAGCCTTAAAGAAACAGATTCAGATTTTTCTTTCAGCGAGATAAGGAAGTGAAACGATATTCCCGAGTTGTAGCTTTTAACCTTGTTCAAAAACGATACTGTTGAGGCTGTATTAGATTTCATTCCCGGCGCAAGCACACGCAAAGCTGGATTATTGCAGCCTCATATTTGTGTTTTTAGACACTTCACGAAATAATAACCTCTGTCTGGTGTTTTCGTTATTATATGCTGCTGACTGTGTTATGTGTTCATTGTGCAGTGTTTCTCTACATATACCCAGTGAAATTTTTGATAAGTTGTAAACGGTTTAACTTTCTTGATTCCTAAAGTATAGTGCCGTTAGTGACACTTCATATAAATCTAAGTAATATTCTCTCTCTCTCTCTCTCTCTCTCTCACACACACGCACATATATATAGATAGAAATATGTATATCTAGCTATCTATCTATCTATCTATCTATATATATATATATATATATATATATACACACACATATATATATATATATATATATATATATATATATATATATATATATATATATATATATATATATATATATATATATATATATATATATATATATATATGAGCCCATGTGATGGATTTTAAAAGGGAAAGGTATTAGTACTTTTTCATAACGTAGCTGATTCATTTTTTCAGTACATGCATACAGAGTAATGCAGTGCAGTAGACTTGAGTAGAACCAAATGGACAATATACTCTCCGTTACTTTTAATGAACTATATAACTTCTTCAGTGGCTCTTCATTTATTCTCATTGATAACATAAAATTCAAAGACCGAGAAACTTATCAGTTGGTTTTTCAAAAATTTTCTACAACTTGCTAACTTTTGCATTATTTTTCGACCGTAATATTTTAATAGATTTTAGCTGATACAACGAGTTGCGGATTCAATTTTATTTTATCATCCAATTTAACTTATTCTACACGTGTTGAGTTCAGCCTCTTCTGTTCGTGGACTCAGAACACGGATTGTCTGTGGATTATACACACACACACACACACACACACACACACACACACACACACACATATATATATATATATATATATATATATATATATATATATATATATATATATATATATATATATATATATATATATATATATATATATATATATACATACATACATATATATATATATATATATATATATATATATATATATATATATATATATATATATATATATATATATATATATATATATAATATATTTTTTTATTTATTATACATATATATATATATATATATATACTGGGTATATATAAATATACATATATTTATATAGATAGATAGATAGGTATGGAAGGTAATCGTACGTTGTAAGCTCAGTTGTGCATTTATAGATCTAGAGAAGGATAGAACAACGAGGAAGGTAGAGTTTTTCTGTGTTAAAAAAAAAAAGAGGAAAATGCCAGAAAAGTAGGCTAGGTGGCTTAAATGACGTTCAAGAGAACAAGGACAGCAGTAATAACAACCTGTGGCAAAACAGAAAAGTTTGAAGTAATTATTGGTTTACATCGTAGATCGGCAAAGAGCCAATTTCTGTTTGTACTAGTTATTGATTTATTAAGTGAAGGGATTAGGAATGAAAAATTGTGTGAATTGTTGCATGCAGATGTTCCCATAATTGTAGTAGAGAGTAAAGAAGAATTGCAAAGAAGGGCTAGAGAGTGGCAGTAATCTCTTGAATGGTGTGAAGGTCAATGGGGTTAAAAGTGAGGTCATGGTGTCCAGCAAGCAGGGAGGGGATAGGCTATTTATACAAGATAGATGGGGTCTAGATTTAAAACGTGTAGACAATTTGAAATACTTAGGGCCTACTTTAGGCCAGGAAGGGGGTGTGAAACTTAGGTTGAAAGCAGAATAAAAGCACCCCTGGGGAAATGGAGGGAGGTGGAAGGGTTAGTGTGTGATAAAAGAATGCCAGATGAACAGAAAATAAAGATCTGATGTACCGTAATCAGACTAGCGATGTGTGGTTCAGAAATATTAGAATTCAGAAGAAAGGAGGCGCAGAAGCTGAAACGTGCAGAATGAAGATGCTGAGGTGGATATTGTGGATCTCGCCGAGTGAGAGGCTGGGAATGGAAGAAATTAGAAGCGCATGAGTGATCAAGAATACTTATGTAAGTGTCGGAATTGAGATGGTATGGGCATGTGGTAAGGATCAGTGAAGGGAAAGGAGTGATGAAGGCTTGGGTGGAACCTCTTAGGGGTAGAAGGTCTGGAGGGACACAAAGGATTAGATGGCGAGATAAACTGAAGGAGGATTAGGAGGAGGGTTCAGCAGAGGAAGATGCTTTCGGTAGAAGCAGTTAGCGAAGGCTCATCAGTGCAACCGTCCCCTTTGCTTAGGGACAGTAGTGTGTATATATGTATGTATGTACACTAGCGGATCCAGAAAAATTTCATAGGGGGCCACCAATTTGCATATTATATATATATATATATATATATATATATATATATATATATATATATATGACATTTATCACATCACCGTGATATATATATATATATATATATATATATATATATATATATATATATACGGATATGTGTCATATATATCCCATATAATCACCTAAAAATATATATGAAAATATATTATATTTCTGATTATATATATATATATATATATGTATATATTATTTATATACATATATTATTTCTATAATAGATTTTTTATTTTTTCCTATTTTTATATTTCTCATTTATGTTATTATTATCAAAATCTTCATTTTTATTTTGTCATTATCTTTCATGGGGGGGGGCCACGTGCCGGGTGCCACCCCCCCTGGATCCGCTAGTGTGTATGTATGTGTATATATTTGTGTATGTGTGTTTATAGTCCACAAATTCCAGAGTGCATACACTTCGTGTTTCCTTTTCTGCTTTCCATTATACTCGTACGTGCATGTAACATTTCTTCTATTGCTATGTAATAAATGTTATAATTTCTTCCTTGTTTCTTATAATTTAGACTTTTCAGTACATTTCCTTCTCATAACTATTTCCTCTCTAATAAGGTGTACACCCAAAAAAATCACCGAAGATCACGTGATTTTAGTATAAGGGAATATTGAACCATAGGAAAATAACAGGCAGAAGTTCTGCAAGTTATTTTCCTGTGATATTAGATATATATAATCTTTTCTCTCATCTTATCGGTTTATTAAAAAGTTTGTATTTATGTATTTTATGTATGCAAAAATTTCCAGCAACATACAAACACGCACGTCCCTTAAAGGGAAATGGAATCATAATTTTGTCAAAGTGAGCGAAAAGCTGTGGGTTACGTTTCATCTGATCTCCCAAAGCCAAATCTCAGGGGGCCATAGCGGCTAATTCGTTATAATCCTTTAATGACCTTCTTTAAGCCTGGCCAACCTTTCTTTAATTATGGGAGCCAAGGGACAGACAGTCCACTCCACCGCTGTTTGTTTTTATTACGGAAGGTGTGAATTCCTGGGGTGGAGGTGATTAGAGATACGCTCAGAAGGGCTTAGGGATTGGTGTTAAATGGATTGGTGTCACTCAGTCATCATTTGTCAAATGGGAGATCTGGATTAGCCCAGTCGTTCCATTCATGTAGCGGTTCAGCAGCCCAGTGTCTTTTATGAGCGATAGGAGGATTATACCAAGGTAAACTTTGCTGATGATATATATCACTTTTATAGTAATGTAATGCCTGTCAAAGCCAAGAATCTTTGAAATTCTGAATTGTCATTGCACTTTTGTATTCTCTCTACCGTTACAAGATATTTGTTTTACTCTCATATTCAGCTGAACTCTCTCTCTCTCTCTCTCTCTCTCTCTCTCTCTCTCTCTCTCTCTCTCTCTCTCTCTCTCTCTCTCTCTCCTACGTAGAAAACAACGAGATGCCTATGTACTGCTGTATGATTATATACATGTAAAAAAACCTTTATACATAGTTTTATGTACATGTAATAGGTGGCCGTGTATGCTTGAATACAGTGGGAGACACGTGAATGCTAAATAGTTCTCATTTATTGACAAACCTGTCAGCTATGTTTGAAGAAAACAATGATTTATTTGACGTTTGATTTTGCATCAATGTTTAGGGAAAGAGAAAAAATAATTACCCAGACCATCAGAGTTAAAAAGAAATTCTTTATTTCAGACTGAAAAGAAAATGGAAATTTGACCGTTTTGCCTTTTTCTTTTAAGTACATTTTTTATTCGTTTTCCTCTTGCACACGGGATAAGGCTATTTATCATGAAGCTGCGAAAAGGTTTTTTTTATTGACTAGAGTAAGCTAGCAGGAGCTAAAAGTAAAAAAGGGACAGGGAGAAAAATCTAATTGAAAGTCATGTAACATTACGTGATTTTTCTCCAAGGCAGAATTTTTCTCAGGTTTTATTTTCTCTTTTTTTCATGTTACAAAAACATACTGGTGAGAAATTGTATGTAGCAGGTCAGAGATTTTTTCCAAAGTAAGTGTACAGTAAGTGTAATAAAATTACCAATATTTTCCCCCCTCTCTTTTACTGTTTGTTGTATGTTTCCGGACTTGAAAGAAGAGGAGGTATTTACCATTCTGTTGTTAGTTTCGTTTCAGCGGTATTTTCAGTTTATACTGTAAGTTTGTAAATGAGCCTTAGTACAGAAGTACGTATGAACTCTAATTGTTAACTCTTAATTCCTCTTTTTGTGCGTTACAAAATGCACATAATATAAATGTAAGATATATTTCTGGTGCGCGGTTTTATTAATTTACAAATAAGAACAACGATTATAAGTATGTAATTGAGCCTTAATACAGAAGTAGGTATGAACCTTAATTATTAAATTTCAGTTCCTATTTTTATACAATACTAAGTGCACAAAATGTAAATGTAAGGTACATGTCATGTGCGTGGTTTTATTATTTGCAAATAAGAAAAGTGGGGGACGTTCAGATCATTACATTTAAAATCCATTTATAAAACTTTTTCAAAGAAACGTAGGCAAAGTAGACCTGCCTTGTAAACTTTCCCTTGCTTTCAATTTTTAACATTAAACAAATGGCACAGCTAACGGATGTTGCTTTTAATAGCGTTCTGTTGATGGAAATTTAGAAATCCACCATATTAAATCCACGCTATTGGTTGTGAGTCTTGCATTTCGTAGTTTAAATTGGGCAAGATAAACAAGTGTATTCTTTTTTATCCTTTGTCGTTATATTTTTAGCGTAGAAGTCGACAGAATGTACATTTGAATCTTCTCACTCCCTCAAACAGTTGCCTTCCAAATTAGAGATACGTTTATTGTGTAATTTCAACGGCGATTTTTCTCCAGGCTGTATGTTTGCATAGCCGGAATACTTATGTTACTTTTATCTCTTTACTTTAGATATGTGTTAAACGTATACCAAATTATAGTTCTAGCTCAACAGCTTGTTGATTTCCTGACGTACTTGTGTTATTTACAAAGTAGTAGTTCACGCAAAACTTGAAGACAAATCATCTTTCAGTAAATCTCAGAGATTTTGTCTTTTAAAATTATCACCTGATATCTGGTGGCCACGGGGCGATTATCGAATTGAGATTTAACCAGTTTTATCCCATAGTTTTCAAATTTATGTAAGTAATTTTTATAAATCCCTCACGCATTAGAAATAATCGTCCATAATTATTTGTCTATGTGTCCGAGGAACTGACACTGCGGGAAGATTTAAAAAGACTCTGAGAACATACAGTACCGTTGCTTTGCAGTTCATTTAGGCGTTTAGCAAATAACTGCACTGGGCAAAAGCTGCAGAAATCGGAGAGGAGTGAACGCAAGCGCTAAATGTTTAATATTGTGCGTTTTCTAGATTTTTGTTTTAGCTTTGCTTTTCTATAGACTAAGAGTTGGGAATTAATGCTGAGATTCATAACATTAGTTTCTTATCTAAATTTTTTAGTGGCTTTTCAACATTGTGCATGGGAATGTTTCTGGTTTTTTTACATAATAATAATAATAATAATAATAATAATAATAATAATAATAATAATAATAATAATAATAATAATAGTAATAATAATAATAATAATTTCTTTAACTATTCTAGAACAACTTTTTTGTCTGATTTTCCAGCACTGAGGACAGTACTGTATGTATAAAATGAAATATTTATTTTCTTAGTTAAAATTTAATTTTTTGTTAGTGTCATTTCATGTGTATATTTTTTAGATTTCTTGCACATGGCATATTCTTTACACGCTTAGGTGTATGTGGTTTTTTTTCTCATAAGTTAATAAAGCAGATGCTTAAAATCCATATATTTCATGTAACTTATACTATTTATCTCTCCGCAACGTAATATTTGTTAAGAACTTTACAATACTCGCAAGTTCGTATATCATACTGTTTTAATAATTTCGAATATTTTTCCTCTTTAAAAATTGGATTAAAATGATATTGTTAAGATACATCATGGGAACACTACGAAGGAATGCTACTGGACATGATTACTCAGTTAGAAACACACATCTGTTTATATTTGCCGCTTGGAATTCTCTATTTTACTTATTCAAAAATGGTCAGATGTTGAATTCGCTTCTGGTGGATGTGAGATCGAGAAATACACAAACACACACACACACACACACACATACACACACACACACACACACACACACACACATATATATATATATATATATATATATATATATATATATATATATATATATATATATATATATATATACATACATACATACATACATACATACATACACGAGCGGGTGGTAACGTGCTTGCTTGCTCATGCACCTGTAAATGTGTATAGTTCCTTTTTATTCTGTAAGTAAACGTGCACATACATGTGTGTGTTTGTTTGTTAGATGCTGGAGAAAATAATGAATGGAGCAGAGCTGCCCAGTTGAAATGTCAGTATTTATGTAAAAATAAAGTTGTCGTCATATATTTCTCTCAAATGTTTCTAAATTTGATACATACATGTGTACACTAGAGTTTAATATGTTTTCACACGTACGTACAGTAGATGTGTGGTTGGTATCTAAATACTTGTTTTATTTATTCATACAAAGCAACCACCTTAACAGATATATATTATATATTTTTTTTTGTATATTTTCTGTTTTTGTATATTTTCTGTTTTAACAGCGGCCATCACCTATTAATGAATCGACTCACTGTACGTCATGAGAAGATCAGATTTGACATTTCGTTCGCAGATGCCCAGAGGAACGGGAAACAGAAAGCTCGATTTTATTTTATATTATATATATATATATATATATATATATATATATATATATATATATATATATATATATATATATATATATATATATATATATTGTATGCTTAAATGTGCATATAAATAATACCTTAGGTATGAACATGCAAACAGCAGTATACTGAATATCAAACTTTTAAAACTTGAGTACCTCCCACCGGACCAAGTAAATGAGAGAGACTTGATGGATCAGGGAGTGGTCGGAGTTGCAAGGAAGAGAGTGGGCATGATATCATATCGCCTCCCACCCCCGATCCCCCGTTCACCCCACAATCCAACTGATAACGCTTTGTGTGGGTTCTCTTTTGCCTTTAATGCGAGAAAAACTTTCTACTCCGGAAACGAAATCGTCGTATCGTTTTTTAAGGTCAATCATGCATGCGGTTTTTCTGTCTGCAGTGACGAAAGCAAATCAATCTTGCTTGCACGCGCACTATTCTGTCCTATGAGTCACCTTGGAAGCACTGGTCGCTAAAATAAAGAACAGCCAAGAGTGGGGCCATGAGGTAACAGGCGACGACGACGACGATGTCTGCTGCCAGGTTTTTCAATCGACGGCAAACATCGTTTTCGCTTGCGTCGGTTTCCCTTCGGTCGGTGCGATGCTCTGATGGAAGGTGAGTTGAAAGACTTTCAAATAAACACCATATAGATGCAGTTTGATGTTGTAGTTGTTGTTTAGTGGGTGTGGGCACACGTGAACGCTGGCAACTTGCTTCCCCACATGGTGGCGGGGGTAGAGTGTGGCCAAGTGGCCAAGTGGCCCTCGTCGCTTCAGTCTGTGCTGGGACGCTCAGCAGCAAGCTGCTCCACGCTGGCGCTTCTCTCCGCGTTTGCCTTTTGCTATAGAGGTGTGTACTCGACCTTTGGAGTGTTAGGCCTCACGAAGCAAGGTCTAGTGTTTTCAAGGGTGTGATGAGAGCTAGTGGGTGATTTATCATTCCTGTTTGGAGAGGAGAGAGAGGCCTTGGAGGAAAGGAATAGGAGGAGGAGGAGGTTTTGGTGGAGTGGTAGTAGTGTGTGGATGTGCCTCCCTCCACCTCCTCCACCACACCACCACCAGTTGGTTGCTGCTGCCTCGCCCGGCGAAGAGCCACTTTGACCGGCATTTGCCAACTTTACGGGAGAAAAAAGATTTTATATTTTAATGACCAATGTTTCATAACGAATTCATACTCACAAGCAACTGCCCCCGTCATTCGCTAAAAGCAGATGGATTCGGTGCACAATTGCTAGCACGTTGTTGCCGCAGCGTCGTGCGCTCTTAAGCCAATTACGATGCGACGCACTCAATCAATAATGTATTTTGGCAGCCGTCGAAATTTGATATTTTATTTTGCCATGTGATTCCTGTAAACTTGGTAATTTGTTGTTTAGTAGTTTAGTAGGCCTAGTGGGCGAGGCGGTGGTAGTGGTTGTGAGGTGGGTGTTATAGGCCTATAACGGCGGTGAGTGCTCCCACCTCCCTCCTCCACCTGGGTTGGACAACAGGCCGAAGGTGAAATGATCATTCATATATATAATATTATTCCCAAAAGTCACCTTCGATCTGATGCGCAAGAATCCAGAAAAGTTTCAAAAATTTCCTTCTTAATAAATCCTGAATTTGACGCAATATGGGTGAGGCGTCTATGCAATATTTTGTCTTAATTTTATGATTCAGTTTCTTTTCGTGTTTGAAAAAGTGTATTTTTAGAAAGTGAAAAGTATGCATTAGTTAATAAAGTAAAAAATAAAAAAAACATTCCCCAAGTGACACATGTACAGTGGTCGTAAGTTTACTAATTGCTGTGTCGGCTTAAGAATAATAGGCCTATGTCCTGTGCAGTATAATTTGCTGTTTCATGTTCAATTTCAAAGTATATCCCTTGAAGAAGAGAGAAAAGTACAAAATACGGTGATAAAGCCATTTCCCAAATTTATGCTCAAATAATTGGTTATGTATTTTATTGTCATCATGTGCTGATTCAATGGTGACAAAAGTTGAACCCTTAGCTAAGGTGTTAGAGACGATAAGAATTATAATGAAAAAAAAAAAAAAGAGTATTAGATCGCTTTAGAGCTGATTGCCATTTTTTTTGTCTTGTATGTGTAGAAATAGTTTTGGATTGGTCCCCCATGTATGTATGTATATATTTAGAGTTACAGTAGCGCCCTGTACCCTCCCATAGTTTGTGCTTGCGTATGTTTTTTTTTAATGTGCATGAATTTATTTGCCTAAATGCATTTCATGAATTTATTTATGCCACATTTTTTCGATTGTTGTCTTAATTTTCCTTGTTTATGCGACGCCGCATCTGGACCAAATATTGATGTGAGCTGTCAGTGACGGCTCATGCTATGTCAAAGCTTTTTTTTTTTTTAATGTCGATTCCTCCAGCTCTCTGCGCCTCTCATGTCACAAGGCTTTGTAAACCTTTTTCCCAGAGTCCTCCATTTTTGTAAAAATGCATTTGCCATTAAACGCAAGCTGGATTGCTCTCCAGCGAGTATACAGCGCCTTTTTGTATTGCCGCAGATCACTTTTTGCCTTTTAAAAAGTCATAGAAATAATTCTCGAAAATGCCATTTCTTGTTTTAGGAATCTTAACCTGAGCTTTCTATCTTGTCTATTCCTTTGGGTCGACCTTCCAAGTTTGTGATGGACTGGAAGGATTTCAATAGGCTTCCAGTTGAGCTTCAAAATACATTTCCACAGAATTTTTTTGTAAATCTCTTTCTGTAGAGTATATCACTTCAAGTAGCTATGACCTTGAGGTCATTCTATGTCAAGTGGCATGTTGGGTTTCTTAGTGTCATGTTCCCAAGTTTCAAGCTTTTCAGCGGAGGCAACAAAGGTAGGATGGAACCATTTCGTTGAGTGATGTTTAAATTATTTTTTTAAGTGTGATTACCAATTTTCATAAGAATGACTGTTGTCTGCACATGATATTTGTGTGAAAGTATTGCTATTATTTATGTACTGGATTATCATTTTTATTCTACTGCTTAATGGATTGGAATGCATGGTTTCTATGTTTCATTTAACTTTCATGAAAGTGCTGATCCCTAACAGTTCATTGTTTTAACGTCCTTTTCTTGTGATATATTCGGAAACGTTTCCTTTATATTCCTGCACCAACATTTATTTTATGTTATTGTGGTAGATATTCTTTTAGATTTCCACAGATCATTTCCATTGATGATGATTTTGAAAAACATGTGCACTGGCATATACTTTTGATCTCTCGACGCCGCCGATTATTTGACACATCCGGGGATCGCATTCGGCGATGATTATCCATATGGTAATGTCACAGGAAGACAACGCAGTTTTTCTCTTCATATTCTTAGACATATGGTTACAGAATGTTGCGTTATTAATAGCCAGACGTTGTCAGACATAGATAAGTTGATCATATACGAGACAGTAGCTATATGGGTTAATACCGTTTTCCAGCAGCACTGGATTCAGAGTCGTAATTTAAGTAAACAGCTGTTTGGTCACCGATGCTTTTTTTTTTTTTTTTTTTAATGAATTCCGTCCATGGAAAAAGTTTGTGCTTTCATTCCCTATGATCTCTTATACGAGTAGCATTATACGTGTATATATATATATATATATATATATATATATATATATATATATATATATATATATATATATAATATGCATATATATATATATATATATATATATATATATATATATATATATATATATATGTGTTTTATATTAATGTTATCTGTATGGTTGTATGTATGTTATTGTGGGCACTGCATCAAACCTGCAGAGTAAACTAATTTTATATCCCTGCCATCATTTCCTATGACAGAAATTGAATATGAGTTTGTCTTGGTGGTGTTTAAAAGCAATGGCAGTGCATATGTAAGTTTTTTCTCACTGGCGATAGATAGATACAAGGATGAATGAAAAAATCACATCAATAGAGGGCATTTAGGGTTCTTTTGAGCGCTGCCTGAATTGCAAGGTGAATGCAGTCTATTCAGCTGCGGCCAGCCTCAAGATCAATCAGCGCACGAAACGTTTCGGGTGTTGTATAGCGTTATCCGTCATCAGAACATAACAAGAAAATTGCATTTTTTTTTTTTTTTTTTACATCAATGTGGAACAATCTTCGAATCATTTGTGTGTGTGTATATATATATATATATATATATATATATATATATATATATATATATATATATATATATATGTGTGTGTGTGTGTGTGTGTGTGTGTATATTGTGTGGATGTGTGTGTGTGTCTGTGTTTATGTTTACCAATGCTAAGTCTACACACACACACATGCATATATATATATGTGTGTGTGTGTGTGTTTGGGTGTGTTTATGTTTAGCAATGCTAAATCTACATTAGTTTTTATTGCACCATGTTAATTTTTGAAACGTGTGTCACTATGTTACAGTATAATTTTCATGGACATACTTTAGAGTTTGTAAATCATATGATGAGAAGGCTATACCACCGGTTGGGAAAATATAAGTCTGCGTTGCATTTCGCATGAATAGTGATTGCCACCATTGCAATAAACAAACTTTGGACGACGACGCAATATGACTTCGTTCGAGTGTGGCGTTTGCGTTGCAGGTTACCCAATATAGATACGATGATAGCGGTCATCTTAGTGTTAGAACTAGTAACCTCATTGCTATCTTTTAATCCCTGGTCATTACGGTGTATTTATATTTCACTCTTATTGCTGATATACTGGATACTTTTCTGTTCAGAAACTGATTTTGGGTACACATTTAAAAAAAGATTCCTTTCGATCTTGTCAATCTTTTTTATTGGAAAAATGCGAGACTAATGTATTGTTATCATTATCGAAAATAATACTTGGATTACGCTAGTATCACGAGTAGTTCTTATGACCGTCATTATATGGTTATTTTGCCATCTTTTTAATACTTTTATGCTGTCTTTATGTTTTTCTTACTGAATCATGTTTCCGTCCCGTCCGTACTCTGACTTCCTCTTGGGACAAAAGGTCATGATTGAAAGCTTTACAATTCGTCAGTGATGTGCTGTGGCAGGCGACATTCTCTCTCTCTCTCTCTCTCTCTCTCTCTCTCTCTCTCTCTCTCTCTCTCTCTCTCCATTCTGTACATTTCTGAAGATAAAAGTCACATTTCATAATTGATGCACTAGACAAAGATTGGACATTAAATTTATGTGAACAAATATCGGGTAACTTTCTTCAGGGGGTACGGAGCCCATTTGTCCTTTTTACCATCAGAATGATTTACTGTGCCAAATTAAATCAGTTATTGACCTTTTTATTTTTACAGCTATTGTGTTCCTTTCAAGCGTGAAAAACAAATTTTGAAAACAAACAGTGAAAGCCATTGGCATATGTCTGTTTTATAAACGGAGCTGAGATGTCCGAGGTTGATTCTCACCTGTTATATGGACGACACTAAATTCAGCATTCATATTTGTCCCCCGCCCATCATGGTCTCTTAAACATTCCATCGACGCGACTCTCGAATAGGGAGCCTCCTCTCTCTCTCTCTCTCTCTCTCTCTCTCTCTCTCTCTCTCTCTCTCTCTAGTTCACGTTGGTCAAAATGTCGTACATGGTTATTCAAACACAGACGTTCCTTCCTCCTCAAGATTTATCGTTCTTTACATTTGCCTTTCATTGTTATCACCGTCTTATCGCGGTTATCACGTCATTATCTCGTGAAATCGCAAATCCACCACCTCAAGTTAGTTAGCTTTATTGGCGTTCAGCTGCCTTTATTGACATCTAACCTGACTCCAGTCGCTGCCAAACTTGCCGCCTTTGACACCTCCCGACCAACCCATTAGCATTAAGGGGTGTTGTGAGCTTCCTGGTCTCCATAAGGGTGTTGGAGTGTCTCGGGATACTTTGCTGCCTGTTTTTACGTGCATCCGCCATTATGCTATCGTAGAACATTATGCAGTCGTTTCCAGATAGATGATTAATTTCTTCAGAAATAATTCTTAAGTTTTAAAATGAAAGGAAATTTGTTGGAGCTAGAACTCCTATTCCTCATAGTAGCAAAGAAGAAAAAAAAGCCCTAGGCGGCAAGTTATTCGTTGCAAATAGAATTTTACTTTTCCTCAGTTTTTTTTTTTTTTCTAATTTTCAACAGGCACTGAAATGGTGGATTACAAGTCTGACCGTCGTCAGGCGATGTTTGTTTTTATAGGAGTACTGTCTAGCGGTATAAGTAAAGTGGAGAACGTAAAAACAAAACTTATGTAAATGAATAATATGCAGCTAAAAGTATATCCTCAGTATGAATACTCAAAATGGAAAGATAGGAAAACGTGTTTATATCTGTCTGTTTATGCAGCAAATGAATCAAAACTCCTGGCATTTAAATACAGTGGCATAACCCAGGCTTAGTGAGAGTGTTGGTTATATGGACCGAGACCCGACAGAAAGCACCAAGGTGTGGCAATGAGTTAAGGTGCATCATTACTTAATTATGAGAACATCATAAGGTTAAGATCTCGATCGCCACCAGCTTCGCACAAAAAGGAGAAAATGACGATTTTAACAATGAATCTTGCTAAGCGATAGGTAATACACGATTAGGTTCTTGCTAACAATCAGTAGCCTATTGTGAGTCCTGTCATTCACTTTGTCACATCGTACGGAACGTATCTAGAATAAACCTGTTTATCGTTTACGTGGCTGTGGTATCATTTCAGAAAAGGACCCTCGATAAATCATTGATCTTGCAGGGTGGTAGGTGTTAGTTTCAGGTACGGCGTTCATGGATATTCTTTTTTGTTATGTTGCCGTCATGTGCTGCGCTGATCCTAGTTAGGCTGCTTACACACAGCTTTTCATCCCTTGTCAACAGTTGCAGCGTAAAATCTTTCCATATTTTAAATTTTGTGCCTTTGTTAGTGACCCAGACTTACACTCACGCGCACACACATACATATATGCCCTTAGTGAGGTTAGTTACCCCCCCCCCGTTGTAACCCACAACAGTCAACCATTAAAACTTTAAGGTTTTAATGGAGCCCACCTATCTACTCGGCCTCGCCTTGGAATTGAACTGGGTCTTCTCACTTTGCAGTCGAGGGTGCTACCAGTTACACTTTTCTATTTTGTCATTTAAAGGGATTCTCAGTAAGTCTTTTGGGGTTGGGGTTACTGGTCATGTTCCCTTCTCCAACCGGGTGACAATCTAAACAGTTGACCAACTATCAGGTATATACGTTATTGATTAGACAGACGGATACACATTATTAACTCAGTTCACAGGAATGAAACATGGAACACACACATACACATATATGTGTGTATGTGTGTGTGTGTGGTAGACTGCTGGATTTGCGTGGTCCGTCGTTCGACCTCTGTCTTGACGTCCACCATTCGACCGTGATATAAATGGGTAAGGGCGCCGGATCGAGAAAAGGGTATGCAGACAGAAACTTCATCTCAAGAGACATCCTGAAACTTTGAAGGCTCTGTCCTTTTTGCACAACGTACTTAAAAAGGAAAAGGTATATGTATATATATATATATATATATATATATATATATATATATAATATATATATATATACATTGTATATATACTGTACATATATGTATGTATGTATATATATATAATATTGTATATGTATGTGAATGTGTATATATTACGAGAAGTGAAGAAGTAATAACAACACCAGGACATAGGTTTAAGGTTTGAGAAAAATAAATGATGAATTGGAGGCGTTACAAGTGAATGAAGATGTTAAGGTCCAATTTGCCTTGTACAGCGGGCAAATGAAAAGCTGCTTTTCAGTTCAGCGCCCCAGGAAGAAAATTGTTTGCGAAATCCAATAACGCGTTTCAAGTGGTCGGTAATGACATAAGCAGTAGCAAAGTTATTAAACTTGGAGGATGATAGATGTACTTCGATGTGTGACAGAGTCTCATGGTTGCTTTTCAACTGCACAACCTGAAAGATTTCGATATATGCTGTTACTCTCAAAGAGGAGTTCGCCATTTTCAAAGGGAAAGAGAGAAAAAAAAAGAAAACGCTTTGTTTGTCTTAAGAAGAAAGGTTCTTCGTGTTTTCAGAAGGAAAAGGCAAATTGTGTTTTCAGGGGAATGAAAAATCCATTGTTCAAGAAAACTCTTTGTTTGCATTCAAAAGAAACGAAAATGCCTCGTTTATGGTGTACTTGAGTAAGGACGAAGATATCGTATCCACGATACTGAATGAGGGGAAGTATATCTTTGTATTTTCTATAAAGTTCGGGGTTCTTACAAAAGCATTAAGTCATATAGTGTGATAATTCACTTACAGTAATTTGGGAAAGTTCATTCTCAGATACAAGCGACAGTCGGTATTGATTAACAAAGTAAGGGTCAATGAGTAAAATCAGATGCGTCGACGAGACGCCACTCGTCTAATAATTGCAGTCATAGGAAGTATAGGTGATGGATGGAGATTGGCAGGTCTCATCCCAAAAAAAGGAAGATTTTAGTAGGGCCACTTATCTGATGCTGCAGTGTCAGGGCGTGGGTCTGATCTGAGCGTTGCATGGGTGAGGAGATGAGTCAAGGTACCCAAGAGGATGGTATAAGACGGCGTGAGGAGGGCGGTGGACTCCCCGGGTGCTGGTGATTACTTAGTGGAGCACCACGTCATGCCTCGCCGGCTTACCCGAATTTTATCGTTTTCTACATTTTTCATGCGCGTTGCACTGGTTATGGGATTGAAATCTTCCACGCAAGCTTCGACGGAAACAAGTTTACTTACAAGGCAGTTTTTCTTTTTACTGAAGACTGTATGTATGAGAGAGTTACCTTGATCCCAGAAAATCAACATGGGCGTGGTGATGGGTAGGTGTCCATTTCAAGGACCACGCCCATGTTAATTCAGCGTTATCCTCTTGTGCATTAGATAATATTTACAAGGTGCCTTGCGTATGATTGTTCTTATGGGCAGTGTTATGGCTAGCAAATTCAGTTTTACTGCTGTCGTGAGTGCGGAAGCTTGTAACTTATTATATAATAATTTCCAATCCAGCGATAGTGAAGGGAACAAAAAGATTTCTGTGATGCACGCGCGCGCGCACACACATTTATATATATATATATATATATATATATATATATATATATATATATATATATATATATATATATATATATATATATATATATATATATATATATATATATATATATATATATATATATATATATATATATATATATATATATATGTATTGCATTTCTCAAATCGGTATTGTCCTTTGGAATTTCTGCTTGCATGTTATAAAAGTTAACATTTAACGTTATTATTATTATTGGGTACAAAATATCTTTCTGAATGAACCACGCTTGTCAGAACTTGCGCCATTGTTAGATGCAGCAAAAATGCTTTTGTGTGTATCTCATACATTGTTGTGTGAGGAGGGGGTCGCTTGTGAAGCTCAGAGGAATGGTCGCGCATACCGCTACATCAGTCCCGCTCTTCTCCCCCACCTCTCCCTCTCTTTATCCCCCCCTCCCTTCTCCATGTGAGCTTTTATCTATCTGCACGGTCCGGAAACGGACAGATAACGCCACATCCTGTCATTTCAAAACCGTTCTCTAATGCCTCAGAAAACTCGATCCCTGAGGAGTTAGTATCATTCAAATATAGAAAATAAAATGAGGTCTGTAACGAATAGCATAATTTATATATATATATATATATATATATATATATATATATATATATATGTACACACATATATATATATATGTACACATATATATATACACATATATAACCTCCAGGATAGTGATCAGTTAGAAATATTATAGCTTACATAATTGTGGTTTTGCATGTCATCATCATCGTAGTAGTGATGAAAATTTCAGTAAATAAATAATTGTTTCTTTCATAGAGAGAATAACTATCGTTGTTTTCTTCCTGTTAAACTTACCGCAAAATGTGTAATTTGGGTGTTACAGGTTCCATGTTACAGATCCCGAGTAAAGACACGAGTTTCAATCATAATATATTGTATAATGCGAGGTACCATTATTTTTTGGTGTGTCGTCATTACTTTAACCCTTAATATTATCAGTGAATTTAATTTAGAGCGAGGCATTAGGTTGTAACTTGCATGAGGGTTTTACTCATCCGTCCCTCTTCTTGTGCGTTGGTACTTCGGAGAATTCACCAAGTGTCGGGGACTGTTAGTTTCTGGGGAGGAGAAGAGCCGTGTAAGTCTCGAGGTAAAGAGGGTTTTTCCAAGTGGGTAATCAAGATTAGGAACGTCATCGTATCCCTCCGATGTTTCTTCCTCGGCTGTGGTAGTGCCTCAGCATTCGTGTTTTATATACGTTTGAGGTTGGAGAGAACAGAAATCAACACTGGCATGCTCTTAATCTCCTCCTCCTCATCCTCCTCCTCCACCACCACCAAACCCCTCACCCCCTTTCTCCGCCTCTTCGTACTGCTGGTGATACATGTTGCTTTTTGGATGAAGCTCATCTCATGCTCGGTGGAATGTGAGCAAGAGACTTTCTAAAATGCATCTCTCTCTCTCTCTCTCTCTCTCTCTCTCTCTCTCTCTCTCTCTCTCTCTCTCTCTCTCTCAATCCATTTTCCACTGCACTTAATGAGGGGCAGTTTTGACGTTCCTTCTTTTGTATTACGGAGATAATGGAATCAAATAGATGTCGAGTCCTCGGGAGAAATGTAACTTGTGCTGAATGTGGAGTAATTATGGTTCCGTCCCTCTTAAAACTAAAATGTAGCTTATTTAGATGGTCTGTTTTATTCTTGCTTCGGGTTTCCATGTGAAATTTTGTTGGGTTTTTATACATGCAAAAGGTGGGGTAGGGGAGAGCTCCCTCGCGCGCGCGCCCGCGAGAGAGAGAGAGAGAGAGAGAGAGAGAGAGAGAGAGAGAGAGAGAGAGAGAGAGAGAGAGAGAATGTCTTCATCATTTGGCTAAGTAGAATAAAAAATGTTTGGTTAATTTTCCGATAGCATTCATTTGTCCGTGTAGCCTCTCCTGCTTTGTAGACAGCCAGTATGAAACGTATCGAAAAATTAAGAATATAACTGTCTACTGCTTTAGTGACGTCAACAAAATAATACTCCTGGAGAAGTTAGAATTCGATAAGCTGGAGTTTCTTGTCTAGTTTCGTAGAAATAAGGTTCTCTGTAGACTGAGTCCTTTTATGTATTTAGGATCCGATCTTCATATTGTGTCTCTCTATCTCCTACTCTCGGAGGGCTCCGTATGCTCCCTCCTCCTCCTCCCCAAGTTGTCTCCATTAGGACCTTCTGCATCCCAAGTGCATTATGCTAATATCATTTATAAGCCAATGTATCCTTCATATAGTATGATATTGCACTGCCTCTTCCCTTATGGTGCGAGCGCCATCTTTGGTAGCAACATAACCTTCATTATAGAGACTGCTGCTGTATTCATTATTCTGGTTATGGTGGTCGTGGGTGTTTGTATTGTGATTATTGTTTTTGTTATTACTGACATTTGTCGTTGCGATTTTATTGTCATTGATGCAGCTTCGTGTGAAATACCTTTATGATGTATGTCATGTTCGGTTCAGTAAAATCTTTCTTTATTAAGTATTGTATCGTCGGATATTGATTTATACTGTAGCTAGAACACCCAGCCGAACATATATTCAGCGTTTACCCAAGTTTATTCAAAATCTTGATATGTATATATTGATTCAGGGTAATTTGGAGGTTGGAAAAATGAAGACGTGTATATTTATTAACGTGCCATTGTTTTAATTAATTATCCGGTCACAGTGCATGCTAATGAAGCATCGAAAAATTAAAGGAACACAGGTTGTCTTGTTCTTCTATAGTTTAAAGCGTGGTTCATTCAGTCTTCTTAAATAATGACAAAGCTTTCTGTTGGGACTTCGTATGGATGACGCTGAATGCCGCAGCATTCTCCCTATTTATCGATCCTGCTCTTAACTTTCACATTTTTCTGCTATGGTTGATGTTTGGGCATATTAGTAACTGTTTCTATTATAGGCATTGGATGACTGTTGTTATTTAGATTTCAGAGATGTGGTTTTGTCCCATGTAATTTATCATTTGGAAAATACCTCTTTGAAGTTAAGTGGGTATATGGTATGGCAAGAGCGTATTACATATGTAATGTATTATAGAGTACTAAATAGTACCCCACGAGAGGCGTGGGACGACAAAAGAGGTTTTGGGTCTGCCTCTCCGTCATGGACTAGCTTAGTGCCAAGGTCCTTTCGCCCTTTGGGGCCTAGGGAGGTCGTGGAAGCGTCGAGAGTTGAGGAGTATAGTTTCTGGGGAAGGGAAGTGGATAGATCTTGACTCCCTTTAGAAATGTGGGCGGGGTCATGGCAGGGGTCAGGATAATGCTGCCCACGCGACGCGACGGCTATAATGTGACCTTTGCCCCGTCCCATCTAACGTAGACTCCCTCCCCCTATTTCTGTCATTCTTGGTTCTCCTTTTACTCGTGCGCCCTAGAGTATTCACTTCGCTGGTAGTTGTTTTTCTCCAATTTTTAAAGTTGAGAACATTCTACTCGTGGATTGTCATCTCCAGGTGCGCTCTCACATGCACATGCGAAGCGCCTAATACATCAAGGCTACTTTCACCTAAGAAATCGTTGTGTGGTCGTAATATTTTACGTTTAATTTCGAGCGACGGTGAAGATTAACCAGTGTAATTCAAGTTTCGTGTGGGAGGGTCGAGTTTACCGACTCGCATGAATAGACCTTTATATAGCTGGGAGATGATTATCAATTAGTCATTAACTTTTAGTGCAAGATACTAGTGGTCTTTGTTACTAGTTTTACAGTGATATTATGATAACCGACCCAAGGTCTTTATGCGAAATTTTATTTTTCGAATGATTCGGAGTGGTTGTGAACAATATTGTGATTGTAAATTATGTGTATGTGTGTGTTTGTATGTATGTATATATGTATATGGATGGTTTTTTGCATCAATGTCTTCTTTCGTTTAAACTAAATACCATGGGAAGGGTACCTTATATGATTTGTCATGTGCTAATTTCGGTGTGTACAGTGGTTCTTTGAAGAATCAGGTAATGTAGTTTGTGTAGCTATACTTTTGAAATGTTTAATTTTTTATCATATCATTGAGAGTGGGTAATTATTGAAGTTTTTTTTAATCCAGAATGATTTTTTGTTAGTTCAGAGTTTAAATAATTCTTTTGTACGAGTATGTAAATGCCAAACATTAGCTCAGTGTTTATCGAATAAACTTGGACCTGATTTTGCACATAAGTCAGTGAGATAAAATTTTATAATCTCAAAGGCTTGCCGATTCATTTCCAAAAAAAGTAAGGAATTAATTTTGTGGAGATAGGAAGGTAATCAGTGACAGATCAAACAACTTATCTTATTATTCTGATTCTTTGTATAACTGACAGATTTCAGTCGGAGCCTCAGTGATTAAAAAATAATGTCGAGTTTTGGATGGTTTGTTCTTAAGTAAAAATGCCGTTAATTTTGATCTAAATTGTTTCCGTGAATGGTTCTAAAATAGTGTGATTGTTAGGAATAAAAGTCTGATTTTTGCATTGATCGTAAAATTAGTCTTGATAGGCAACGGATTGCTTTATATACAGCCTTTTGTGGGCAACTACTACTCATTGAATATCCATACTGGTGTTGGTTAAATTCTGTTAAATTCTGCTTATAGTGTCTGGATGAATTGTGACTCAGTACTACTACTAATGTACGTTGCTTAGAGCCGAGTGACCGTTGGATTCGTCAATAAGGAACAGTATATTATTCTGCTGAATTGAGAACATGGGCTGGTTTACAACAGTGGCTTTGTATGTGCATTCGGGTAAGTCGTTAAATGAAAAGAAAAATCCGGTATTTTTGTAGTTTAAGGCACTCGACCTTCCATAAAGTAGAACGATATAGTTTGTTTGGTCGCTTGAAGCCCCACAATAAATGATAGTTTTCGAACAAAATCGGAAAACCATCAGGAGATTTTATCTTTTGACGTTTATTTATGTCAGTGTAGAGTAAATTACTTTATTGGTCTCTTTTTGCCATCGGCTTAATTGTGCTTTATGCAGTTTCTCGTAAAGAATGTACAGCAGAGATGGTACAAATAAGGTAATTGGGTCAGTGTTGGTAATGTCTAATGTGGTTGGCTGTAAAGATAAGATATACATAATCCGAATAGGAGGAAGTCGTTTATCTGGTTGGAGTTTGCGAGCTGTCCACGAATGATGCGTTACAATAATCCGGAGAGCATGTAATGACGCTTCATTGCAAAGTATTCACTGTACAGTATAGTAAGCTCGTCTTTGATAAGGAATGGTGGTGAAGGTAGAGCGATGCAAGCAGGTTAGCTGACGGACTATCACGGATCTGTGTGAAGAGCGATTAGACCTTGGAAGTCATCAGGAATTTCTCTATCATGGCCGGACTTAATCTTGCCAATGTGGTCTAGAGTCACGTCTTCGGACGTAAGAGTAGCACGTGACACCTTTGTGTGCTGGACGAAAAAGGGGTGGGGGCCGGGTAGATTGGAATGATACGGGGCTCACGGTATTGGAGAGATTGGGAGAATCACCCCGCTGAAAGTGAAGAAAGAAAACACAAAACAGTAGGATATATCTAAAAGAAATTTAAAGTGAGATACATAGAATTGTAAGTACAACGCCGTCAGAAAGTTCCGGGCTTTACCGAAATGCAAGAGTGGGAGAGGGAGAGGGAGAAGGGGAGAGAGAGGCCCGGAGGTAAACTTTGTGGGTGGGTGGCAGTGTCTGTCATGCTGTCCGGCCGCCAGCTGCACAATCCTGCCGTCTGGACTGTCCAACACGCCCTCCCGCCCCCTGTTTGCTTCTGCCCGTCTCCATGCCTCCTCTTCCCTCCACCCCCTTTCTCTTACCCCTCCGGAAACCTCTACCCTGATCCCTCGCGTAACATCCCACACTCTTACTTCTGCATGACACTTACCTTGCTACGGTTACCTCTTGTCCCTCTTCCTTTAATTTTGTGATTGTTTGTCTGATTCTGTATCTTCTTTATCTTTATTCTCCTCAAGGTTATTACTATAAGGAAAGGGTCTCTTATTTTGCAAGCTGATGTATTTATTTTTGCCCAGTTGCTTTTGATGATGGTGGGACAGATAGGTTTTAGTTGAATAAATTTAGTCTCTTTGTATTAGGATGTTTACTGCCATGATTTGTGCCGTACGTGTAGGTTACATATCTTACACACAATGATAAAAAATTATTTTGTGTTCTTACCGTGAAAAATATTCTTATAGCCCCTCCTTGGCGGTATTTTGCCACTTTTCTTGATTTGAAAATTTACGTACATATATATATATATATATATATATATATATATATATATATATATATATATATATATATATATATATATATATATATATATATATATATATATATATATATATATTTTTAAAGGTAAAAGTGAAAAATATTTTTTAACTTTGGAAATTCCCTGTTGTAGCCGTACGAAGAGTAACGCTACCAAGAAGTATTATGACTTATGACATGAGCAGCCTTTTTCGAGCGTGGAGTGGGTGAAAGGCGAGAGAGGCAAAGACGTAGTAAGAACCGTCAAGGAATGGAAAGGGGAGTAAGAAGGGAAGAGAAAAGGTGGGTGGTGTTCCCGTGAAAGAAGGAAGGTATAGTAGAGGTGTTTGTGGGGTAGGGATCCAAGAAGAGGAGAAAGAAGGAGAAGAAAGGAGTAGGGCGGAGATGAGTCATACCCGTTTCCAGCCTCCTCCAACATCACCTCACCCCTTCCCATGTTTCTCGCTTACGAATGCCAACCGTTAATCTCTCCCTTCTAACCGTTATTATTAAGTACATTTTGTAAGTCACGGTTGAATTATATAATTTCTCACAAACCCTACTTGCCGGAACAACAACTTCATTTTAACTTGAGATGAGAACATGTGAAAAAGTCTCAAGATTTTGTGTCTTCTTGGAATTCATTTGAGTGTCTCGAAAAATTCGTTCAACATCGCACCGCAATATTCATAGCACATGAGACGGGCGAGAAGAGGACAGTGCTGGTTTAAAACGAGGCTAAGAGTGATAATAAGTGGAGATTTGTGTGGCGTTGGCTGTTCCCGTGTAGCAGCTGCTCAGCTGCAGCAACAGCAGCGTAGAAATCTAGGGTAGCCAAAGTGTTGCAATGAGTTAGATGGATGGCCTCATGTGACTACTAACCCTAAGCTTTGTCACGTTGCTCTTCTTCTTCGTCTTCCTCTTTCTTCTTCTTCTTCTTCTGTATATTACGGGGATGGATTTCTTCGGTCTGTTGTGAAAGTTCTCTGTATTGGTAGAAGTGTGCTACGCGGCTATTGTTTGAAAGCGAGCTGATAAATTAGATTCAGATATTCGTTGTAATTTCAGATGAATCAAGAAAGAACAAATCGAATTTTGTAACAGTTTGATTTGCAATAATGTATCATAATCGCATGCCTGTGCTTTTACACGGTGCTCTTGGAGCGTGTGTTAACAACACGATGTAAAGTGTATCTTCACTTCAATGGTCGACACTTCAGAAGCCTCTTCTTTTTCTTCCAGTCGAATGTTATTTGAAAAAACGCTCCTTGATCTCAATGGGACTCTAACATAACCGCCACCTTTTTGAAGCGATTCTTAGTTCGACCATTGTGTTCATTTAATTGGAATGTTCAAGACTTTTGCCGCAACAGTGGTCGTTGGTGGTTGATTGCGCAATGGACTTTTGTCCGAGGTGATCCAAAACGGAAGGCCTTTGTGTGGCGCTTGTTCTTCAAGAGCAACAACTGAGTGTGTGTGTGTGTGTGTTTTGTACACCAGCCCGCTGAGACTGGATTATAACATGGGATAAGATCGTCTAGTTGTTGTACCGTTCGGCAGGTTACCTTTACAGCCCTTGTGTTCTTCACCTGTCTGGCGGCGGCCGCCGCCACTACCTCGTGTTACTAGACAGCCTTGTCTCTTTCGCTTTAAATTTTCGCCCATGGAACGCCTGCTTTAGGGTTGTCTGTCCTCTCCCTTCCTCCTCCCCCTCCGTCTCCCCTTTCTATTTCCCCTTTTATCTATTTCAGTTAATTCCAAGGTGTTATAGTGCAGACGCAAGGGATAAACTCTGAAACGGATTGGTTTTTTTAATATTTTTTTTTTTTTATTTTATATATATATATATATGTATCATTACTTTTTTTTTTTGCTGCTGCACACCACACGTGTAGGGTCTATGACGTAATATTTTGCTAGCCTTACTTGGAGTGAGAGAGAACGTGATGTTAATAATCCTCCTATAGGACGTCAGAGATATTCGATACTTTTTCCCTCCCCTTCGTGTAAAACTGCTGCTTCCTTCCCCTCCTAGCCAACCCACCAACCCTTCCAGAACCTTCCCTCTAACCACCCCTCCGCAGTCTCTCTCTCTCTCTCTCTCTCTCTCTCTCTCTCTCTCTCTCTCTCTCTCCATGCATACGTACTGAAGCAACGCCAGCGCTATCCTCTACAAA